>NW_027185798.1:55684052-55687866 GCF_028583685.1 Petaurus breviceps papuanus | reverse complement strand
CTCTCTCTCTCTCTCTCTCTCTCTCTCTCTCTCTCTCTCTCTCTCTCACAAATATACACACACACACACACTCAAACTGTAGGAAATAGAAAGTGCCACCACAATAAAAATGTTTCATGCAAGATGAGGTAGTAGCTAGGTCAGTTTTGTTTCATAATGGACATGGACAGTTCTTTCATTATAACACTAGGAGATTGAAGGTCAATGCCATCATTAATGAATAAGACGGAAGGTGGTAAAAGGAGTTGCAAGGCCACCAGGCCTATTGTGTCTGCCAATTTAGCAACTTTACTATCCAGGCTCTGAGATGGCTCAGACAGTAAACCCAGTGTGTCATGTAATGGCTTTCATAAATATGTACCCAGAAGCAGAAGACAATTCCAATACATTACCACCAAAGCCTATTAGGGAGAACTCCTAAGCCTTTTAAATTTTTAATAACCCAGATTTCTCAGTCCATAATACAAATTACAAATGAGATTAAAAGACCATAGATTATGCTGTATAGATCTTATATATCTAGTTATTTGCAAGCTGTCTTCTACATTTCAATGTGATCTTTAAAACAGAGACTCTGTTTTTGCCTTTCTTCGTATCTCCACTGCATAGCACGCTGCATGGAACGCAATAAGGGCTTAATAAATGCTTGTTGACTGACTTGCTAACTCAGAGGAAGTCTAGTACAGCATCCACATTTTATAAATGAGGAAACTGAGGCCACGAGAAATCAAGTGGTTTTGCCAAAGATTACAAGGTATTAAACCTCAGAAGAAGGATTAGAATTCAGACTGACTCCAGAGCCAGCATTCTATAGAATCGGCTGGATTTTTAAAACTCTTATCTTTCTGTAGTGATTCCCATGTGGTTTGCTGCCAAAAGGATTGGTTTGAAATGGTACATTCATTTTCTATCTGAAATTTCGCTTAAACTAAATTTCATTCTTTATTTACATTTCTCATCTACACTGTAACCTCTTCCACATTCTTGCATTTTCCCCTTATTCAGCCTCCAACCTAGTGGACCTTGATTTCATTTGACAGGGTATTAAGGTAGCCCACATTTCGGTTAACAATAATAAGTGCTAAAAGAGGCTGAGAGCAGCTCTAGATGAAGACAGATCACCCGGGGGAAATGCAGGGCATATGGATTCTGCAAAGCAAAAGAATATCCTAATGGTTCAAATGCAACTGTGGAGACTACAATCATTCTACTGACATCTGGCATGGGTGACCCTGATGCATTCATTCTCCACTTTGCTTAAGATATTGTATTATTATCATTTCAGTTAGCGCTATGTGCTGACAGGTTCACTGCATCCAATATCTCGGCATGGCACTCATGCCTGTAGAACCTAATTTTACTCTTGGGTAAGAACTCAGTTTAATTTATTTCAAGAGCATATACCTGGTAAGAAATTATATATGTGTGTGAAACATTTTCTTCATTTATTCTTTTGAAACAAATTGAAGTTATCAAAATCTTTTACTTAAAACATTATGCTAAGTAGTTTCTATAATTATTTTCAATGTCATGTAGCTATCACATCACAGAGACATTTTATTTTAGTTCAGTGAAAAATGATACATTTTACCATTGAAAAATTGTCTTTCAGGGGCAGCTAGGTAGAGCAGTGAATAGGGCAACGGCCCAGGAGTCAAGAGGACCTCAGGTCAAATGTGGCCTCAGACATGTAACACTAGCTGTGTGACCTTGGGCAAGTCACTCAACCCAATTGCCCTGCCTTCCCCCCTCCAAAAAGAAAAAAAAATCTTTCAAATAGATGATAGGTGTTTTAGCATGGGGGAAGGAGGGGAGTGCAAAGAGAATAAAAGCTTTTACCCAGAGACAGCAGGGTATAGTGGAAAGAACAATGGACTATTTTATTTATTCAGGAAATTTTGGCTCTGGACCTGGCACTGTGACCAATTCAAGTCATTGTTTTCAGGAAGTTCTTTCATGGCTCTAGGTATCATTTCCTATATAAGCAAAATAAAGGTGTTAGACCAAGGTGTTGGGACCTAAGGGCCCTTATAGATTATATATTTTATTATAGTGTCCATTGTATAACGGTTATCATTCTATTATTTGCATAAATGGAGCAGTGATACAATTGCTTTAAATTTACAAAAGTAGGTCATGTTGTGCCTGTCACAATTTTGTGGCAGATTTGAACAATAAAACTTTAATTAGACTCATAGAGTGTTCACTCTGAAAGAAACCTTAAGAAATGAATTCAAGTCTCTAAGTTTTACAGATGTGGAAAACTGAAGTCAAGACAAAGAAATGACACTTCCAGCCAATAGTGGCTGCCAAGAAGGTTGCTTAAGGGAAGTGAAATATCCATAATGTTGGCATCATCTCCTTAAAAGCAAGTAAGCGGGGTTTTTTTTATTTGTTTGTTTGTTTGTTTTTTTGGTTTTGGTTTGGTTTAGTTTTTAATCAGGGAATAGTCCTTTCTGTTAACAAGTGTTTTAAATTCAACTTTTGAAACAAAGTGATTAAAAATAATTTTTAAAAATTAGTTTTGATATACAAGACTCCCAATAGGTTGTTTTTGTTTCTTATATCTCAGTTTATTCAAATAAAAGACTTTCTTTTCATATATCCTGGAGAATTACAAAATGTTATTTTGGTTAAGTTTTTTACATCATTATAAAGATAACTTGATTCAATAGCTATGATTATCTCTAAAATATTTATGAAATATAAGTATTAAAAGAAAAACAATAATAACCAAGAACTAGTATTAGTTCCTAAACATAAAAAAATGGGAATTTTACAGAAAAAAAATGTATTCATATAGAGTTAGATTGACCAAAAGATTTGGTTTCAGATATGTATTGACCTCTGAATAAATGTAGCCACCAGAATTCTTTTATTTGTCCTTTTGTGTTAACACCTATGCTCTAAACCGCTGTATAACACCTGTGCAAAACTCAATTGGTAAGTGGCTTTCTAGGCAAACAACTCAATTTCATATGAAAAATATAGTTCTGGGCTAGATGAATGAGGCTTGTAGAAGCATCTCAAACTCATGATTCTCAGAGTTACTTGCCCATATAAGCAAACCCACTACATAATATGTTATCAGAACATCCCCCTACTCCTAGAAATGATAAGCTTCCTCCTCATTTATCTTTTGTATCACTTTTTGCTACTATACTGTGACTTTTATTGCTATCATATTCAACCATGATTCCTGAAATTAGACTTTTTGTGGTCAACACCTAAAAAGAGGCTATGACAAGCTAATTACATAACTACATTAGTTTTCAGTATAGCTACTAGAGAAAATTGGGGGAATTATGTAGACAGTGTATTTTAACATCAGACAGGCATTTAAGAAAAAGTGTCATAATACAGTCTTGGAAAAGTTGAAAGAATGTAGTCTGGGGTTAGGTGTGTCTATAGCTAATTTAAGGCCTTTACCTAAAAAGTAGTCAGTCAACCCAAAACATCTTAAATATGTGCCCATAAACCATTGGGGTTAGTGAGAGAAGGAATTTTACAGATCTTCTACTCCCTTCCCTTATCTTTCACATAAAGAAAATAAAGTAGAGAGGTTCAATAACTGACCCAAGAACTAATAGATACTGTGTTTCCCCGACAATAAGACACTGTCTTATTATTTTTTTGGAAAGAAAAACACCAGAGGGCTTATTTTCAGGGGAGGGCTTGTGTTGTCCTGCCTCAGCTCTCCTCCGCGGCACTGCTCTCAATGGCGCCAGCAAGCAAATCACTGGGGAAGAACAGGATGACGCGCTCACTGCTGCAGCTCTGATAGGATGCAGCTCGGAGCTCGACGCGTTTCAAC
>NW_027185798.1:55593663-55683952 GCF_028583685.1 Petaurus breviceps papuanus | reverse complement strand
CAATCTCAATAGGGCTTATTTTCGGGGGAGGGCTTATTTTAGGGGGATCTTCCACAGTACGGGGAGGGCTTATTTTTGGGATAGGTCTTATTATCAGGGAAACACGGTAATAAGTAACAAAGCTACCCACCCAAGATAATAAGTAAGAAAAAGGAATTTGAATTTGTCTTCTGATTCTGAATCCAACATTCTTACACTATACTTTCCCATAAAATTATTTGTCAAATTTGCAAATGGCACAAAGCAAGGAAAAGTAACACACATTGAATGATAGAATCAAGATTCAAAATTTCTTGAATTGCTGGCACAGTGAACTGTAACCACAATTCACAGAAAATATTTAAAGTTGCAGACTTACGTTAAAACAACAAAATGCCTAAGTGCAGGATGGGGGTACCTTGGTGTGAAAACAGTTCATTTGACAAAGACTAGGGAGTTTTAAATGACTTCAAGCCTCATATCAGCCTATGGAATAACATGGCTACTACTACCAAAAACGAATTAAGTGTAATACTATGTTTATGGAAGCAAATGACAATATCAAAAGATAAACCATACCTGCAATAATACATTTAGTTCATCACATTTTAGAAAGAACACTAATAAATTCAAATATATATGGAGGAAGATGACAAGGATAGGTTTGGATCCCACATTATATGAGAAATATTCAAGCAAATCCCTTAGGTTTACCCAAGAGATCATCGCTATCTTCTAATATTAGAAAGGCTGTCTTAGTAAATAAATAGTAGATTTTTTTTATTTTGAGCCAGTAGGAAGAACTGGGTATTCAGATTCCAGGAGCATATTTAAAGATTATATTAAAAGAAAAAAATTCAAACTGTCCAAACAATTTTTTTTTTCATGGAATACATTTAACGCTCTTTTTGAGTTAGGTGGTTCAGTGAACATAGTGCTGGGCCTTGAGTCAGGAAGACCTGAGTTCAAATCTAACCTCAGACACTTGCTAGCTGTGTGACACTAGGCAAATCACTTAACCCTGTTTGCCTCAATTTCCTCATCTGTAAAACAAGCTGGAGAAAAAGAGTGAAAAATCACTTCAGTATCTTTACCAAGAAAACCCCAAATGAGGTCACAAAGAATGAGATATGACTGAAAAATTACTAAATGTGTATCACATAGTAGGTGCTTAATAAATTATTGTTAGCTGACTTGTGAGGATATCAAATTTGTTACTGAAAATATTAAAATAGGGGTTGGTGACCAGTGTTTTAATGATGATTCTTGCATTTGGAATATAGACTATACAACATCTGAAATCCTTCCCAATTTCCAAGACCCCATGATATTTTCTATAGTGATGGATATGAAATAGCAAACTACTATTTAGGGAATTCTGGCTTCATACATATGATGCTTATCTTTCTTTTTTCTTTTTGGATATTTCACATTAATTCAATACTTTTTTACCTACAAATATATTCATAGACTTAAGCAAATCAAGGTTTAGAGAAATGGGATGGAAGGGTTCAAAAAAATTTAGAAAATCAATCTGTATTCTCAAATGATTTGCTTTCCAATATATTAACAATCAAGGGTACTAAATTATATCTTTCCACTAAGGTATCAGAGAGCTTATATTATTAGTGTCTGTACTCTATTAAACAGATAGAGAACACTTTAGTTTACCCATAAATGCTGCTTCTTCTTGTGCATTAATTGGTGGTTATAGCTGCATTATGCCAAAGCATGTAGAAGAGATTACAATTTAGTCTTCAAAATAGTTTTTCTATTCAAACCAGTTTAAAGAAATGTGACTTTTATTAAGTGGAGTGGATATTAACAAAAATTATCACAGTATAGATATTGAGATTGAGGTTTCTTTTGTTGTCTCACAGGACAGCTAAAGTATGAATAGGACCAAAGCAATGAATGCGTTTTTCACCAAAATCTGGTTGGTAGATCTTTGACATTTTATTTTGAAAACTCTACAACTCAATAATTTTATCCATTATAAAAATCTACAAGAGACCGACAGGAATGGAGAATAGGCTAAAGCGGTCAGAAGTATGGTTTTCTTTGTTCCTTTGTTTCCTTCTTTCTTTTCTTCTTTCCTTTTTTCTTTCTCCCTCCCTCTCTTCCTTACTTTTTTCTTGCTTTCTTTCCTCTTTTTCCCCTTTCCTCTTTTTTTTTCTTCCATCTTTTCTTTTTTCCTTCTTTCTATTGGTGGCACAATGCTGGCACAGTGCTGGACCTAGAGTCAGAAAGACTGGAGTTGAAATCAGCCTCAGATATTTTACTAGCTGTGTGTGTGACCTTGGACAACTCACTTAACCACTATTTACCTCAGTTTCCTCAACCTAAATTGGGGATAATAACAGCATCTACCTCATAAGGTGGTCGTGAAAATTAAATATTTGTAAAGCCCTTAGGAAAGTACCCGGCAGATAGTAGATGTTATATAAATGCTTATTCCTTTTCCCTTATTTTTTATCCTAATTTCGTTCCTTCCTTTCTTTTTCTTTCTCTTTTTTTTTCCTCCATGAATGTAACTGAAAGAATCATATAGGTAAGATTTTATAGAAATCTATGGACCAATAGAAGCTTTAGAGATCACTTACTCCCTCCCAAGCAAAGAAGAATCTGAGTTACAAAAAGGTACAATGACCTGCCCAAGGTCACAGACTAGTATATGGTTAAGCATATTTTCCAGTCCTGTTCAGTGATCATTTATCCTTCTCTACCCTGCATAAAGGCTACAATTTATTCCAGAATTGTGCCCTCCTAGCTTACTAACATGGCATGTTTGTGATTATGGATGCTTTGCGAATATTGTCTTATTTTATTCTAACAACAGCCCATTAAGGTTGGTGCTATTATCCTCATTTTAAAGATGAGTAAATCAAGACATGTAGAGCTTAAATGACTTGTCCAGGGTTAGACAGTTAGTAAGTGTCTATGGTCAGATTTGAACTCAAGTCTTTCTAACTCGAGTACCAGCACTCTATTGCACCATCAACTGTATATTTCATATGTGTCTGTAAGCCCCCTCAGCTTTGTGCACAGGAGGCCAGCATCTCACTTGCCTCATGAATGTCATATATCATGATTCTGATCTTCAGCCATTTCTTGAAATATCATTCACTGATCCTCATTCTACTTTTCCTCCATCTCTTTTCTCACTATCTTTGTCCATTTAAAAAATGAATGAAAATACTCAAAATAAGGACTTTCAATAGCCAGCTCTTGACCTCCTGTTGATGCAGCCATAGTATAGAAAAGCTGGATCCTTAAGTATTCACATACTGGGGGCAGTAGCAGCTTTGACAATACCAGGGAATTCCTCCTTTGAACTTGTTTCCATTTAAAGAATCTTCCCTGACCTGCATAGCTTAGGCTTGGCATCAGGAGAGCTGAGAAGGTGAAACATTATCTTGTTGTGACAGTTTAAAAAGTAGGGCAAGAGATAATTAATGTCACTGCAGCCATTGTACTTGCTACAGAGAGCCTGTCAAGGTTTCCAAACAGTGCCACTAATTCCCTGACAGCTCAGACACAAAGAGGTGTTGCTGATTTCCCTTTAAGAAGTGGAGGCAATTGATGTAGGATTGCTCTCTTTGGGATGAGAAGTAAAATCTTTTGCCCAATCTCTTAAAGACATCAATGCTTGGATGTTAGTTCAAGAAGGAAATGTCAGATTTCGATACGAAGAGTTCTCATGC
Organism: Petaurus breviceps papuanus; assembly: GCF_028583685.1. NCBI lineage: Eukaryota > Metazoa > Chordata > Mammalia > Diprotodontia > Petauridae > Petaurus > Petaurus breviceps. The sequence continues at coordinate 55,680,269 of NW_027185798.1, read as the reverse complement.
TTAGAGTCACAATTCATCAAAACTTATCCTTCACAAGCCTTTGAAGAACATTTTTGGAAACCAGAAGTAATGAAAATGAAATCAATGAACATGGGGAAATTGCATTCCTTTTAAATAAAGGGAACATCACAGGGCTATCCTTCCAGGAAATTTTCTCCCCTCCAATATTCCCTTCTATATTCTGTTTTGCCTGCATAAAAATACTTTTCAGACTTACTTAATCTGCCTATCATCTCCCCAACAACTTTGTAAGGAGGGGCCATTTAAGTAGTGTCAGCTCAGCCTTATTTTACAGATGAGGAAACTGAAAGTTAAGTTGTTTATCCAAGGTCACATAGCAAATTAATAGAAGAAAACTAGTATTTTTTTTTAACAAAGGTTTACCTTCTCCTAATTCCAAAGAAATAAAATGCATCCAAAATATATCATAAGCATGAGAAATATTTATTTCTAAAATTAAAAAGCAATATACACTTGTTTTGCTTGTAAATAAGAGATAATATAGCATAGGCAATGCTTGTTTAAACTTTGCATACAAATATGCATGGAACCAACTGGATTCAATTTATCCTGACTTAATTTGAATTAACTTGATGGGTCTTTTGACACATGTTGTACAGACTAATTGTTGCTTATTCGCGTTCACTAAATCAGCGAACATGGCAATCAGAATCTGAGCCAGATGTTCGAGGTTTCTTTGATTGCCTAGAGCCGTAGGTCGGAAGAAAAAGAAGAAGAATCATTTTGCTGATTTACTTTTGTTAGTGTCTGTCAAGGCACCAATTGCATTATAGATATGAATGTCAAAATAAGCAGATTGCTATCTACCAAGGAACTCAGAATCACAGCCATGAATACTGATCTCTATTGTTTACAACAGACATATTGGAATGCCTCTGTCATGGTGAGGATTTAGCAATTGTGGGTTTACAAAAGCACCACTTTCAGACTTTTTTTTTCTAAATGCTTGCATTTTGCAAGGTGGATAACTTGAGCAAAAAGGACACATCACACAAAAGGACTGAGTGAATGAAATGTCAGAGAATCGATTTTTATTCAGTTCAATTTAAAATCAGTGGCCCAGCTATCTAGCTCTTTGCAGTTCTTCAATTTGAGTTATGTTGCAAAAATCACCCCTAAGGTACAGGATCATAGGATCCTAAGATGTAAAAACTGGGAAAGAGTTTAGAGATCAATGGGATCAACCCCTCATTTTATAGAAAAGGAAACTCAACAGCAACCAGAAAAGTTAGCAGACTTGCCCAAAACCACACAGGTAATAAATGGAAGAATTGGAATAAAAAAAAACAGGGTTTCTGACTTCCAATGCCAAGATCTTTCCACTATACAAGTAACTTTGAAAGGTAACAAAGAATTTGGGAATTGTGAAGTCCCTGCTGAATAAACCTACCCAAAAATCATAGAGCTAGCCAGGAGCTTGGAGATCTGTTTCAGCACCCTCATTTGGCAAACTTGGAAACAGTTATAGTCTAGGTTATTGTCTAGAGCAGAAGGAGGAGTGCAATCAAAGTGGGATGACTTCTAATCTTGTTTCTTTCCAACCCACCTTGTGAATTTGTTCATTTTTTACATATGTGCATGACACAGAGTCAAACCCCTTTACCAATGATGCTTTTCAAAAAGATATTCAGTATTGGGCTACTGGGTGGCACAGTGAATCTAAAGTCCTGGCCTTGTTAGGAAAACCTGAGTTCAAATCCTGATTCAGATACTTACTGACCATATGAAGCTAGGATAGCCATATAACCTCTCAGGTTCAATTTCCTTACTGTGGAGGGTTTTTGTAAAGACCAAATGAGACAACATATGTGAAGGGCATTACAAAACTTAAAACTATACAAATGCTAATTATTGTCTTTTTTCTTCTAGATTTATTCTTACATTTGGTGCTTTGCATGAAAGTAGATATTATATTGTAGGGGACATAACTGGACTTGCAGCATATCCTATTCTCAGCTTTTTACATTTCTTTTTATAATTTTTTTTTTTGCCACAGTGAACTCCCAGTAAGGAAACTCCTTCCACCTATGCAAATCAGAAACTCTTCAGAACCGTACATATAGTCTTAGAGAATTATCTGGTGACACTGAAAGGTTCAATTATTTTAATGATTTGGTTCATCTGACACTTAACATTTTTTATATATCTGGTGCCATGTCTGTTCTACACTGTGTTTGTCTATTCTTTTCCCATTGTTTTGATGTTTGATGATGATTATTTAAAATACATTATAAGGTCTGATAGGGCTTCACCATGTTTGTTGTTGAAATTTCTTTGTTTTATCATTATCTATTTTAAATATGGTATAATTTTGTCTCATTCTTGAAACCAACTTGGTGATATTTTTATTGGTATTACATTAAGTACATAAGTTAGTTTGGGATATATTGTAATTTTGAACATTTGCTTAATTATGAGCAGGGACTATGCATTCATTTGTTCATTGATTGCCTTCTTGATTTCTGTCAAAATCTCTGGTTAACAGATTTAAAATTAGAAGATATCATGGATCCTTTAGTTTACTGATGAGGGAATTGAGATCCAGAGAATTTTAAAATTAAAACTAAAATTCTGGGATTCGAAATCAAAGCCTCAGATCCAATCCAAGCACATTTTTTTCCCCTGGGACCACTCATCATTAGAAAATTATCTTTCAATAGACATATAGTAATAAAAATTTATTATTATTTATTATTATTACAACAATAATAATATTTATATAGAACTTACTATATATGCCAGGCACTGTGGAAAGTGCTTTAAAAATATTTTCTCATTTGATCCTCACAATAATAATGGGAAGTAGGCACTTTTATTATCCTCATTTTACAGATGAGGAAAAAAGAGGTGAAGTGACTTGTCCAGGAGCGCATAGCTAGGAAGTTAATGAGACTGTATTTGAACTCAGATCTCCCTGACTCCAGACCCATTACTCTCTGTATAAGCTACTGTCCAATTATTTGATATATCGTATTGTTATTCTATTTCTCTTTCTATCACTCTCTAGTGATTCTTTGTGGTAGTTTTCATGTTGAAATGAATATGATTTCTTGTGGATTTATTATATATGTTTATTCTTTACTAAAGTTATTTATGACCTTGATTGACTTGAAATTGGTCTTTTGTTTGTTTTTATTATCTAGTTTTTTAGGTATATCTGATCCTGTTGCCTATAAATATATTTTATTTCATTTGTCTTTCAAAGTTTTATTGATGTTTGTGTGTGTGATTTTACATCACAATCATTTACCATTATATAGTGTCCCCATAGAAAGATCCCTTAAAAATCAATACAAAATACCACATTAAAACAAATCAAAATATCAACTACATCTATCAGTATGTACAATATTCAATATTCACCATTTATAATCTTTCCCCACTTCCTTAATTCAGCTGAGAGGAAATAGCTTTGTTTTAATATATGTCCTATTGAAACAATATTGACCATATGATTGACAAGACTGTAGACTAGGCATTTTTCTCAGGCATTCTCAAAACTTCCCAAAATGAGAATTATGCTTATGGGGTAAAGCCTGCTCTCTTTGCAGGCTAAAACACTAAGAACCCTAACAAGGTAATAACCAGATGAATTAATAGCAGAGAAGTGCAATTTCTCACTTCTAGCACCCTTTTCCCCACCAATGCTGACATTTCAATAGGGCAGTATAACTCAACCAATGAGTTGGTGTTCTATGATTCACTCAGTAATTTCCTTGCTACTGTTGTGATCTCTAACAATAAACTCTGCCATTGCACTCAACAGACCATTCTTTGGGGACAAACAGTAGAACTCAACTATATCCACACCATCTCCTTTTGTAGAGAGGGAAGGTATTAGAATAACATAAGCATGCTCTACTGGCATGGCAGCCTTTTGTAGATACACTCAGCCAGAGAATCAACAAACAGAGGCTAGGCAACAAGAATTTATTAAGCACTTACATGCCAGACACTATGATCAATATTTGGGACACAAATTCAAGGTAAAAAAAAAGTCCTTGCATTGAAGAATTTACAAAAGGAAGCTGAAAAGTGGGGGTGAGGAATAGTGGCAAAGCCTAGAGTCAGAAGTAGAGCTGAGAGAGAAATAAAAGTTGACCAGCTTGTCCCCCTTACCAAAATAGAAAGCTTGGGCAGAAATCACCAATAAGAGAAGGAACTGGCGAAAATCATTAGCAAATGTGGGGAGCTTCACCAGACCTGAAGGAAAGAGAATGGCATCCAGGTGGGACCACTTCTGTCCCTTCAAATTTCTCTTGGAGAAGACACTGAGACTGGGTGAAAAAATTATCCAACATAGCAGGATATTGAGAAAGCTTTGATATCTAGATTCAGGGGATCAATCATCAAAGGGGAAGGAGTCAGAAATAAACTATAAGGGCATACAAAGGGAAAAGACTAAAATTAACAAAAATCTCAGAAGTAAGAAAACTGTTTAAAAACCATGATCAAAGGCAGTTAAATCAAGAGGGAAGATATGAAAACAGAAGGGAAGATGATCTACAACAAATTGAAATGAATCCAAATATCTCTGAATAAATATTGTAAAACACAGGAAATTAAACCAATACCTAGTGAGAGAGAGGACCTTGTGGATTTCCAGGAAAGCATGGAACCACAGCAAAATGTTTCTAAATGGTTCATGAGAGAAATAAAAAAAAAAAGCACAAGAGCAGAATTTATAGCCTACATAGCAGAAATAATTGTCAGACTAGGCAAAAAAAAAGAAGCCACAATAGCAAATTTCTGTGAAGAAGGAAAAGAAAAAAGCTACTTAGGAATAAAAATATACTGAAAGGAAGCAAAATACAAAAATACTGAAAGAAGACATGACCTCTATACAAGCAAAGCACATTGATATCAAAGACAGGATGGGTAGAGAGAACGTGAAGATCATAGGTCTCGTACAAGAATACCAAAAGTGAAAAAATCTGACCACCACAAAATAAGAAAATTCTCAGGACTTCTGAATACAGAAAACAAAGTGGCAATTGAAAGAATCCACAGATGGCCTCTAGGAAAAACAAAATAAGCAATCACAACTTTACTGCAGAATCTAAGACAAATACTGGTTAAATTGAACAATTCCAACGACAAATAAATTTTGCAAATATCCAGGGTAAAGTCCTACAAACATGAAGGAAAGGAAATGTGTCAGAATAATTCAGATGTCTCTTTTCATTTTTACTTTTATCATTTATTAGGCTCAGACTTGTTGAGAACTCTACCAGCTCAAATTCTATGATTCCGTGACTTCTTAATTTCAAAATGCTTTTCAATTCAAAGATCTAGCAACTGTCAGTTTTCCCACAATGTCTTCAACAATACTTTATCTTTCTTCATCTTGCCCTACTTGCGAGTTTAAGGTGAAAACTCAGAGTTTTTTATGTTTGCACTGTCATTATTAGTTATTTAGATAATTTTTCATACAATTATTGATGTTTGCAATTTTTAAAAAGTTGTTTATATCCTTGGACTATTTATCTACAAGGGAATTAATCTTAGTCTTTTGTTTTCCAATTTCTTTCAGGTCTTCAACATAAAGCTTTTAATCAAGACGTTTGATGCAAAAAAATCACCATTTTTATAGTACAGTATCTCTTTTTTTTTTTTTAGTGTAATGGATATTGGGTATTTAAAAGTATTTGTTTCATATAACTTCAGGTTTCTTTTTTGTGCCATACTATCAACTGTATTTGTTTGCTTATGAGATCTCCTTTTTATAATAGTTCTGAATGGTACCTCATATTCTCCCTCTATTAGAAATGTAACTTTTAATATGTAGATCTCTTATTACTTGGAGCTTATTTTGGAAGATAAAATAAGGTCACAAAATCACACAGTCAAGATCCTACTCTAAGTCAATAATCTGCTAAAAGATCTTAATAAATATGAAGTCCTACCCCCATTTTCCTGTGTTCTTGGGTTTGTCAGTGAATCACTATGTTGCTTTGCTTGAGTTTTGCTTGTCATTTAAAATTTGCAATCTGAGTCCTCATTATCTTTCCAAGTTTAGTACACTAGACTCCCTTTAACTTGACTCTATAATCCAATCAAGCTCTGTTTTGCTGTTTCTCAAAAACAAAAGAAAAAAAGGAAATATTTTAGCTTTTATTTCTCTGCCCTTTGTGCAGGTTATCCCCCCTATTTTGTCTGTATGTCCCTAGGTATCTTTAAAGCTCAGCTCAAGCACTATCTATCTCTATGGATAGACATTGCTGATTCCCTGACCCACCCCATCCCCAGCTACTAGTGACCCAGTCCCTGAAAATACTTTTATTGACTTATGTTTCCCCTAAGAGACTGTAAGGTTTTTGAGGGCAGGGCTTATTTTGTGTTCATTTTTCTAACCCCAGTGTCAAACATTGTGTTTGGCCCAAGGTGAGTACTTAATAAGTGTTTGATGGCTGAATTATTAATGAAAAAATAAATTCTGGTGAGTGCTGCTTTATAATACTGTTTAAGATCTGGTCATGTTAGGGCCTTTCCATTTCTATTTTTTTTATTATTTTCCTAGAAAGACTATACTTTCTTTCTCTAAATAAATTTTGCTACATATACTCTGTGTGTGTTTGTGTGTGTGTGTGTATTATGAAAAAATGAGTCTCAGAGCTTCCCTCTAGCCCTCTCCCCCTTTCAAAGTTCAGTCTCTCCTTTAGAAGGACATTACTGATAATGAGATTGCACTGGAAGCTGTTCAGGTTTGGGTAGAGACAGAGTCTTCTGACTAGATAGTCCAAGGTTGGGAGTTGTCAGGTATGGGTGGTGGATGATCTGATACAGAAGAGATTTTTCCTCTATTGGGATGTGGAGTGATATCAGACTCTGCTGAAAAGGTATATAAACTGGGCACCCCAACTCTCAAATTGAGCCAGTTTTGGAATGGCCCCCTTAGGGGGCCCAGCTCTGGTCTGTACTTCCATGCAATGCATGTCACCAGCTTTTGAAAAAAATAAAAATGTGAACACACAGCCCAATTTTATTTGTTTTTCTTAGAACAAAGTCTATGGAAGACTAACAATATGTGTGTATGTATATATATGAACATGTATGTATGTATGTATGTATCAATCGCTTGATAAGTTAGAGGTAATTTGAGTTCTTCATTGTCGATGTTTATTTATTTAATTTGTATTTTCATGCTTTATTTCTGTGGCTAGTATTTTTAAAATTTCATTAAAAGAATATGCCATAGAGCAATTCAGCATTGTTTTTATGGGGTTCAGAGAGCAGAATTAGATGAAGTTGCAAAGAAACTAATTTAGTCCTGATGTAAGGGAAAAAGTCTTAATAATTAGATCTATCTAAAAATGCAATGGTATGCTAGAGAAAATGGATGTCTTCACTAGGAGTCTTTGAGCAAAGCTGGATGCCCATTTGTCAAGAATCTAAGGACTTTGTTCAGATGGGATTCTGTATTGTATTCATCCCTGTTTAACACATTATTGTTGGTGGTTTGTTTTCATTTTTGTTTAATAAGTTTTGTTATTTTCATCATAGCCATTTCTGGAAATACATTCTACCACCTACCAGTGCTGGGCCAAATGAAACCCTGTCTTGAAACAAAAAATGATCAAGTAAAAACATCTGATTCAATGGCTGAATATGACAGTTTTAATAATATTCCACTCAAATCGTTTCTCTCCTCCCTGCAGTGAAGAGATATTTTTCACCATAAGTTCTCCAGAACCACTGAATGAACACCTTTTTTGATGTGTTTTATATTTAGTGGAAATGCTTCCATCATAGCCAATATTAACTCATAGTTTCAAATTTGTTTTATAGTTTTATAAAAATTTCTTTGTATCCATATACTTTAAAATACAAATGAACGCTTTATTTTATTGAAGACTTCCTCTGTATCCAATGACATTACTATATAGCCTTTATTTTTCTTCAAGATTTATTACAGTGATATTTTTCTGGCATTAAGCTATTCTTACATTTCATTTATAAATCCTGGCTGATCACGATGGACATTTTTATACACTACTATATTTTAATGTGAACATTTTATTTATTTTTCCATTGATATTCATGACTGATATCTGTTTACAATTTTCATTCTCAGCTTTAGGTTTCAAAACCATACCTGTCTGATAGAATGGTTTGAGTAGCCTGTGTTTAGTCATTTTAGTCACGTCTGACTCTTTGTGGCCCCATCTGGGTTTTCTTGGCAAAGACATTGGAGTGGTTTGCCATTTTCTTTTCCAACTCATTTTACAGATAGAGAACTAAGGCAGAGGTTAAATGACTTGCCCAGGGTCAATACATTCAGTTTCTGAGGTCAAATTTAAATTCAGGAAAAGGAGTCTTCCTGACTTCAAGCCTAGTATTCTATCTACCATGCCCCCTAGCTGCCCTAGGTTGCCTACCACTTTTTATTTTTTAAACAATTGATATGTTCTGTAATGCAGGCAGTTGTGTTTTAATATATATTTTGAGAATGGGAATTTGTTCCACACAATTGATATATCAGGGAAGATTTTGAGCTTAACAAATTTCAAGTTTGCTTCTGTGTGATTCCTTCTGAAACAGTGAGAATGCTGAAAATCATTCTGCACAGTACCTTGCAAGCTACAACCCTTCAAATATCCACTAACACAAGAAAACTTTAGGTCTTTGTCAAAGTACAGTGCCATATTTGTTGAATGGCCACTACTTATCATATTAATTATTTATTTCTAAACTATTAAAATATATAGCGCTGTACTTTTAAAAACTATATTCCCAACTTTTTAAATGTATTATTGACAAAATTTTAAAGCATTATGTTCCTAACCCTCTTTCCCCCTACACTGTGTAATTTTTATTTTACAATCTTGCATAGTAGAGTACTTTGTTGACATACATGTCGAGTTATAGCAGAACTGCCTATGTAGGCTTTAACTTTTTCTTTAAAAGCTTGGTAAAATTTTCTTATGAATCCAACTGAGCCTTTTGCCTACCACTTCCAGGATTAAATATAAAGTCCTCTGTTTGGTATTTATGATTTCTCACACCCTGACTCCTTCCTGCCTATGAAAGTCTATTGTACATTATGTCCCTCCACACAGTCAATGATACAATCACCATTGGCCTACTTGCTACTCCCTTCACAAGACACCCCGTTTTGTAACACTCCTTCTCCCATCCCCTAAGCCTTTGCACTACTGTTCCCCGTTATTGTAATGCTTTGCCCACTTTATTTCATCTCTCATTTTCCCTGGCTACCTTCAAGATTTGGTTCAAATCATACCTTATGCAGTAACTTTTACTGCCTCCTTCCCCAGATGCTAATACCCTCCCCTCTGAGATTGCAATCCATTTGCTAGGTATATATCTTGCATTTCCTAGTCATTTTCATGGCTGTGACCCCATTATAAAATGAGCTTCTTGATGAAGAATTGTAAATGCATGCTCCATTGGCTGAAGTAATCATGAATCTTTAGCCTAGAGGGGAAAAAAAAAGCTTCTGTGGGGCATGGTAGCTAATTTCAAGTAATCAAAGGGCAGTCATGTAAAAGAAGGCTTATTTGTTCTATATGGCACCAGAAACAAGAATAAGGAACAATTAATAAAAGGTACAATTATAGCTATAAAAAAATGGACTAGGTTGAGATGCTGTAGATAACCTCCTTCATTTAAGGTTGGACAAATAAAGGCTTGGAGAGAAAGCTTCATGTCTACTTATCTCATATGTTGCAGTGAGGATTCTGTTGGGTATGGGTCAGAAGTGATGGCTACCAAGGTAACTTTCAACTCCAAAATTGGGTAGCTGAAATATATTGAATGATGTTTGGGTATAATCATTTGTGATCTATGTGATATGTGATAATTCTCTAACTTTGGTTTGTAATTGATTATATATATTGACAATCATTAATAACCACCATAAGGGCCAGAGCCTGAACTAACCAACCAGAAGAGCCTGGACCCAATAGCTTCTTTGTTCTTTGAGTAAATTCAGAGAATATCTCTTCCTGCATCAACAACCCCAGATGGGTGTGACATAAGAGTATTCTTTCTTCTGCCAAGGATGAGACCCTGAACCTAAGACACTATATTAAATAATGGAAGTGTTTCTTATCTAAATATTTTGTGGGCATGTATTATGTTATGGCATGTTAATAATAAAGAAAACACATATTCTAGGTCATAAAATCAATTGACACCTTGTCAACTCTCTTCTCTTACTAAGAAAATTCCTTTCTTGTAGTCACAAATTTGACCCTGAATTAGGATTATTCTAAAATATATTTAAGCTTTCTGATTCTTTTGCTTAGTCGGTTAGAAGTTTCTTCTGACCCCATGATCATGTTTCTGCTAGCTTTATGGGAACAAATAATATAAAAATATATATCACCTGGATTGTTGTCTCCTTTCACCAAACTTTAAAGGATAACACTATATATGTATGCTTATACACATGTAGATTATATATAGGGTATTAATAGATATCCATGACAATTTTCATGTACAATATTAAACATTTTGCTGATTTACACTGAATAGCAAAATACTAATGATCTTCCATTTTGTCTGTAGATATGCTATGTCTTTCACAGTTCTCTTTCTCTCATCACAGTGAAGCCTTGAAATGTACCTTCAGTCTTCTTATCACTTTTTAGTTCCACTTCTGGGCTTTCACCTGGGTCACTATAAATGACCCCCTATCTGTGACTGTGACTTGTTGTTTATTTGATATCTTTCCTCAATGTTTGGTCTGCAACATGTATATACAAAGAAACTACAATGTCTTTCCTTCTTTTTTTTTAAAGCAATTGGGGTTAAGTAACTTGCTCAAGGTTAAACAGCCAGTTATTTCTGGGTGTGGTGCTAAGTATCTGAGCCCAGATTTGATCCCAGGTCATCCTGACTCTGGGGCCAGTACTCTTACTCACTGTGCCACCTGGCTTCCCCTAAGCAATTGGGGTTAAGTAACTTACTCAAGGTTACATGGCCAGGTGGTTCTGGGTGGGTGCTAAGTTTCTGAGCCTGGATTTGATCCCAGGTCATCCCGACTCTGGGGCCGGTGCTCTTACTTGCTGTGCTACCTGGCCTCCCCAGAAACTACAATTTCATCAACTTCAGTGTATTCTTTTATAGTCACTAAGTGGGCCACTTGGGTTTATGTATGTTATTGAATACTGTGGAGAATCTATTTCATTTCAGATTTGTTGGAAGCATAGCCTCTTCTACTTACACAGAGAAGGGAAAATGACATTTCCCCTTTTCAGAAGTGAAGCAGCAACATGTATAACTGGCCCTAGGCACAATTATTATAAGGTCTACAATCCATCCTTTCATGGTATTTCAATTATCATTTCTTCAACAACAACAACAAAAATCCTAAATTGGCTATCACATACAAGATAAATTAAGGAAGGATAGCAATTAGCCAAGTGAGGAGTGAATGGCACTGAACTTGCATGGTGACTATATAAATGTAGAAAAGGGGAAAAAATCAAGGGGCATTTTTAAGTTAGAATTTCTTTTTTTTTTTTTTCAATCTCTTTCATTTGATTCTAAAGTCTTTTTAAAGTTCTCCTATAGATTCTTTTTGGGCAGATGTCCATTTGATGTTACTCTTTGGGGTGGAAGAGGGTTTCTTTGCTTCAATATCCTACTCTGAAGATGAACCCTGGTCTTCTCTATTCCCATAATAACTTTCTATAACTGGATTCTTTCTCCTTTGCCTGTGCATTTTTTTAATAATAGTTTAATTTTTGTAATCACCTCTAGCCCTGGGATATGAGGAACGGTGCCTCTTGCCCCAGATCTCAGTTTTGCTCTCTAGCCTGGTAGCAAAGCCAAACCCTCCAGCCTCACCTAAGTACCCACTGCGAGGGGCATCCTACCTCACTGTTTCTGCACTCACCTAGCATGTTCTTGTTCCTCCTTTACCCCACTGCTTTACAAGGAAGAGCTGAGTTTAGAATTTCTTGTTAGCAGAGATTCCCTCCATCTTCCCTAGCTCATATGCCCAATGCCCCTCACTATCCTGGGGGTAAAAGTTTGGCTGGGGTCAAGGCAGCCTCCCAAACCATTCACCCCAGGGCTTGCTGCTTGTTAATAAGGAGCCTATCCTGGAAGTGTTTACTCTTCACAGGACCAAACCCCAACCTGGGATTTTTCTTCAGATATTCTAGGATCACCCCAGGAGGACCACTATTTTACCCCACTCTTATTAATTTTTACCTGCACTTTGTTCACCCTGAGGTGCAGCTTAGCATTTTCTGACCTACTCCACCATCTTCCCAGAATCCTCTCAGAATTTTTATGACCTAGCAGCTGATTGGATAGGTGGTATAATTGAGAAGGTCAAATTAAGGATGGCACCAAATATATAAACATGGGAGACGAGAAGAATGGAGATGCCCTCAAAAAAATGGGAAAGTTTGAAAGAGGGATAGAAATTAAGAGGAAAAACAATGGTTGTTCTATTTTGAAAGTTTGGGGCATGAAATTTTTACAGAACATCCAGTTCAACAATCAGAAGGTTTTACAGACTTGGGTTTTCCAATTTGTAGTTTTACTTTCATCTTTTTATTGAAACTAATTTAACTTAGTCATTAAATTTAATGACTAGCTACATCAGCTCTCTATGTGTAGAGATGTCTACAGGGCACATGGGAACACAATCATCATTATGGATATGTAGAACAGACCAAATGGATGCATGTAAAAGCATAACCCCATTTCTTTTGAAGATCATAGAACCTCAGAGTTGGAAGAAACCTTGAAGGTGATCTAGACCATCCTTTGCCTGAAGCATATATGGTTTCCCTGTACAACATCCCAACTAGTAGCTTCCTATTTGCTAATAACCTTCAGTTATTAGCAATTAGATACCACAGTGGTTAGAGTGCTGGGTCTGGAGTCAGGAAGACCTGAACTCAAATCTGTCTTCAGACACACAGTAGCTGTGTAACCCTAGGCAAGTCATTCAACTTTCATCTGCTTCAGTACCCTCAACAACAAAAAAAATGTAATAACAATAGCAATTCCATCACAGGGTTGTTGCAAGGATCACATGCCATAATATTTGCAAAGCAATAGGGGTGGCCAGGTGGCTCAGCGAGTAAGAGCACCAGCTCCAGTGTCGGGATGACCTGGATCAAATCTGGGCTCAGATACTTAGCACCACACCCAGAAATAACTGGCTGTGTAACCTTGAGCAAGTTACTTAACCCTGATTGCTTTAAAAAATATATATTTGCAAAGCATTTAGAGCAGTTTTTAGCAAACAGTAGGTGCTCAATAAATGCATGATCTCATGACTTTGACCTTATGATGAATTTGCTAGCTTTTTCCTCCATTCCATTGTTGGACTGCTATGTCTTATGGAGTTTTACTTTCTAGGATCCTATGATCACACAATTAGAGCTGGAAAATACCATTAAAGATCATTAAATATGACTCTCATGTTGTAGGCAAGGGAACCGAGACCTGAAGAAGTTATTGACTCACCCAAGGTCATGGAGGTAGGGACAGAAAGAAGATTCATATTTAAATCTTCAGATTCTAATTCCAGTGCCCTTTACTCTTTACTATGTGTCCCATAATGTCAAGCAAAAATTTGCTTCTGTCCATCAATCCTTTCTCATTGTTTCATCAAAAATTCTTCAGGTCTTATCCAAACTTAAATTATCTTGTCCATTTATTTTTCTAGAATGGTGCTTGAGAAAAAAATACCAAATAATATGTTTCTAACACATGAAATAACTACCTTTACTTTATATGTAGCAATGTTTCAGTGGATTCATGGTCTTGCAAACTTAGACCCCCTCCAATGGAAGAGATCACAACAATGCATATAAGCCATTTCACTGACATATTAGATTTAGAAGTCAGGAACACTCAAATTCATATCCTGCCTCAGACACTTACTAGTTGAGTGAACTTGGGGAAGTAACTTACTATCTTATCCTAAGCTTCTTCATCTATAAAATGAGTATGATAATAGTACCTACTTCACAGGGTTGTTGTGAAGATCTAATAAGATTGTGTAGAGTTTTGCAAATCTTACAATGCTATATTAATGCTTGTAATTATTTATCACCATCATCATCATCCCATGCAAATCTTGTTCAATTTCCATAAAACCTCCACAAATCCTCCAATGTGTTAAACTCTTTCCTATAGATCTTTCAACTTTCTCAATATACTAGCATAACACATTGACTGTACATCTCTTTTCCCTCACTGTCATTACAAAATAGAACAATTTCCATTTCTGATCACATATTCATAGAGCATTTCCAAACTATACATACCAATAAACTAGATCAAAGAGCTATCCATTCAACTATGTATAACAATTTGGATAATTATTTTTTATTCATTTCATTTTTTTTCTTTTTTGGAATTCCAGATTGACACTGTTTAAGTGGATATGAATCACATTAAGAATTCTCTCCAGTGAAATGAGGAGTCCATGGGAATGGAGGGAATATATGAAAAAATAGGAGAAATTAACAAAAATATTTTTATAAAAAAGAAATCTTCTAATATTCTGAGATGATGCAATCAGAAAAGAGGAGCATCTGGAAGACTTTATGATATGTAGATAGTAAATGCCATTTTCCATTCAGGACCTGTAATGGGTGTGATCAATGATTCTGACAAACATTTGGCAAGATATAATTCCTTGTTTAATGCTTTCCTGATATTGATAATCAGAGGATTATTAAACAAGTTATCTCTGGTTGCATTTTTCAGGGATTTTCATATGATCTTAACACATACATGGGAGATGCCTTTTATGATAGTTTTTAAGGCTTCATTTTCCTTCAGGATGATAATCCATATCAAGGGGTGTTGTGATAGAGTGGAAAGACTGTTGCACTAGGAGTCACTGAAACATGGCTTTAAATCTCACCTCTGAAATTTATAAGCTGTGTGACTATGGACAAGTCATTTAACCACAGTGGGACTCAGTTTCCTTGTCTGTAAAATGGGAAAGTTCTTCAAGAGGTTTTTCAATCAATCAATGAATAAAGATGTATTAAGCACCTACTATGTTTCAGGGACTGTATGAAATTCTGGGGGTACAAAAAAAAGACAAAAGACAGTTCCTACCCTCAAGGAGCTTACAATCTAAAGAGGAAGAAAAAAATCTGATAAGGAGAGGGAGGTACCTGGCATGAATGCATGGTAGAAAAGTCAAAGAAATATAAAATATGTACAGCAAGAGAAGTCAAAGAGGTCTAAAATGAGTATCACTAGAGAAGTCAAAGCTGGAACTAACCTCAGAAATCAAGTAATAGTTTATAATAATCACTAACATTTATATAGAGTTTTGAGGTTTGCAAAGTACTTTACAAACATGATCTCATTTTATTCTCACAACAAACTTTAGAAAAGGTGTTAGTATTACCCCCATCTTGTAGATGAGGAAATTGAGGCAGGTAGCGGTTAAATGATTTTCCAAAGTTCACACAGCTAATTACTATATGAGACAAGATTTGAACTCTTGAGTTCTTCCTGATTCCAGGTTCAGTACTGTATCCATCAAAAGGAATTAGGTGATTAATGGATAGAATGCTAAATCTAGAATCATGAAGCCCTGAGTTCAAATCCAGCCTCCAACACATACTGACTTTGTAATCCTGGGCATTTAAATTCTGTCTGCCTCAGTTCCCTAGCTTTAAAATGGGAATCATAATAGATCAAATAAGATAATATTTCCAAAGTGTATAGCACAGTGGCTAGCACTTAGTAGGCACAGTATAAATACTTGTTCACCCCTTCCCTTCCTTGAACCACTTTGCTGTCTAATGTAAAATACTGTATGTGTCCGTGTATACATGTAAAACTTCTAAGTGTTCTAACTCTTTCCTTTTTTAATTCCAAGACACATTTTCAAACATAAGTTGCTTTATTCTTTCATTGTTGTTATTCAATCATGTCCAACTCTTTGCCATTTCCTTCTACAGCTCATTTTGCAGATAAGGAACTCGAGCAAACAGGGTAAGCCCGGGGTCACACAACTAATAAGTGTATAAGTCTAGATTTGAACTGGGGAAGATGAGTCTTCCTGGCTTCAGACTTAGTACTCTATCTACTGCACTACCTACTTGCCCTGTTTACTCTGCTTTTTTTCCAATTATCAAGCATTTTTTTCCTTTCAATTCCCCTATCCACTGAGAAGAACCTTGGTTTAATAATTATAAATTGAGCAATGTGGTCAATATGGTAAAATTGAGGCTAGATCAAAAGGATAAATTACATGTAAAATAACAAAATACATTCAAAACATGAAAAATTTTTAATAGTTTACCTGCCTAATAGTAAAAAATAAATAAATCCCCTGTTGGTCACATTCAGAAGTTTATTTCTTATTCTGAATATTAATAAACCATCTTTCAGTTTTACTTTAAAAAGTTTTAAGGTTTCTCACAAATGAAATTAAATCCTTACATAATGATCTATGGAGATTAAATGTAGTTCAATTCAGAGAAATATCTGTACCATTTCTTTTGGTTTTTAAGTTGCATGTAAGATTTTTAAAAGCAATGTGGATATTTAAAGGGGAAACAAATGAACTACTGAGATTGGGACAATTTAGATTGGTAATGGGTGTGTAGAAAATTGATAATCACGTCTATTAGCCTTCCATCAAGAATTATAGCCCATATAAAACATGGTTGGAAGAAAACATCAACTGAACCCATAAATAGATTATATAAATTATACCAAGGGCCTTTTTTATCTTCTTTTTGATGACTCAATGAAAGGAAAGAAGGCTAGAATGCATTTGTCTTTTATGATAGCAAATTTACAATTGTTAATTGTAAAACTTAGTGCCCATAATTTACTACTGTTTTTATTAGTATCATTATTATTTGCTCCTTTTCTCCTATTTTGCCAAGTCAGTTGTTTGGTGTCTCATAATAAAAGTCATAATTGACATTTCTGTAGCACTTTTCCAGTTATAAAGCAGTTTTCCTTGCATCATCACATTTATTCATTCAAGTGTTTACTAAGTATGCATTCTAAAGCTCAGTCAAAGTCCTGTACCAGGTGTCCTAGGTACTGGGAACTCAAAGAATGAAATCATAGCCCTGCTTCATGAAATAGAAATATTTACAGACAAGCTATGCATAATGTGGGGTGGCATATTAGAGTACAAATTAATGGCAGGAGGCAAAGTTGTCAAGCAGGAGAACAGGTTATTCAGGTAAGGCTAATGAATGTTGGCCTCCAGATAAAATTAGCAATAACAAAAACTCATATCTAACTCTCAATATATAGCACAAACTTCAGAAACTTATATGACAGGTGTCATTATTTCTAATCCTATCTTCCCAAAGGTTTAATACTTTGTAGAGGTTAGTGCAGGGCAGGAGATGAGTTGCTTAAATTCTATTATTTTTTGTGATGTATATACGGTGAGCTCACTTTTAAATCTTACAGAGGAAAGTTGACTTTTCTGATTTAAAAAGCACATAAATTATTTTGCTTGTAAAATAGATCATCAGGGTAAAACTTAGGTCTCTAATTTGATCTGTATCACTTATGTTATACTAATAACTGGTTGGAAAATACACTGTGTGTCTATGGCATTTACACTTTTTATGACTTATATATAAAAATGAGATGACTCAACAGATTTTTTTTTGCTTAACAGATATAGCAAGAATTATTTTCAAGTCTAAACATAATATAAAATATCCATATTTATCCTCAATTTTAGGAATCACTTTATGTGTACTGAAACCACTAAGACCCTGGAATATGAATGAACCAAATGATTCAGATTGTAGCAATGAGGTCCAATATAACAACGTTTTATTTTGAAAAGTGACAATTCTGCATTTGAAGTCATTTTTTTCTTCCCTAGATCCTCATTTAATAATTTGATAAGACTTAAATGTCCATATAGAAATCAGATGGATTATATACTTTGCAGCTGAAGGAAGAGAAGTTGTATACAGTCAGTTAACACAAGACCTGGAGCTGACCATATATCAGAACATGAGCTTCTTTTTGTGAAATTCACACTTAAATTGAAGAAAGCAGGGAACACTATTATGAGTATGACCTAAATCATTTCCCTTATGAATATAAAGTAGAGGTGATGAATAGATTTAAAGGACTGGATCTGGTGGATAGAATGCCTGAAGATCTATGGACAGAGGTTTGCAAGACTGTACAAGAGACAACAACAAAAAATATTCCAAAGAAAAAGAAGAGCAAGAAAACAAAATGGCTGTCCGATGAAACTTTACAAATAACTGAAGAAGGAAAGTGAAAGATAAAGTAGAGAGGGAAAGATATAAGCAACTGAATGTGGAATTCCAGAGAAAAAGCAAGAAGAGATAAGAAGGTTGTTTCTTTTCTTAAATGAACAATGCAAAGAAATAGAAAAAAAAACATAAAATGGGAGATAAGAGATCTCTTCAAGAAAATTAGAAATATCAAAAGAAAGTTTCACAGAAAATGGGCATGATAAAAGACAAAAATGGTAGGGATATATCAGAAGCAGAAGAGAGAAAATCAGTCAATGATTAAAGAAAATAATTCTGACTATTCATTGGAAGGTCAAATAGCTGAAGCTTAAATATTTTGGCCACAAAATGAGAAGACAAGACTCATTGGAGAAGACTTTGATGTTGGAAAAGATTGAAGGCGAAAGGAAAAGAGACAGCAGAGAATATGATGAATGGATAGTATCGTGGAAACAATGAACATGAACTTGGACAAACTTTGAGAAATGGAAGATAGAAGGGCCTGGCATGCTATGATGCATGGCATAATAAAGAGTCAGAGATAACTGAACAACAAAAACAACAAATGGCCATGTGCTTGATATTAACTGGACTAAAAACCAAGATTTTCTTTTAACTTGCAGACTAAAAGCATAAATGATATGTGAGAGTACAGCAAACTACATTTAAAACATGAAATTTCTCTTAAGTTGTAGGATTAAATAATTCTTAACTCATCTTTGGAAATCTGAAACTGATTATTCTTTACTAAGATTATGTCTTGGTCATACTGTTCTCTTCAATGGAAAAACAGAGGTAAACCCCCCCCCCCAAAAAAAAAAATATATTGACCTCAAAGAAAAGGACTGACTACAGAAAAGAAAAATATATTAAGCCAACCACTTCTACATTTGAAATCATTTTCTTTCCACCTTGGCACCTTCAACTTGGCTTAATGAAAAATTTCATCCAGGCCATAATTCAAAATGGCCAATATTTTTGATATCTGAAAAATGAATTTCTAAGAATTGGGGAAACTAAGATCAAAATAGTGATATTTGTGGGTCCTTGAACAAAGAAAATGATCAAAGACAAGCATTTTGAAGAATAACTGAATGAAGTTGAAAAAGTCAGATGCTAATCTTTTTAAAGTGAACAAAAACTTGGGGAAATAAAAAAAAGGAAAAATTACCAAGAAATTGTCAAAGTCTATAAAATATGTCATTTAAGATCTATTTCTTGGGGTCACATTCTGACTTCTTCAAAGAAAACCTAAGGGAAATCACTGACAAAGAGGAGGAATGTTTTCATCAACAAATCTCCACAATGGAAAAGCAATCCCAGGGTAAATTGAGCTCAAGCATATTGACTGACTACTGTTAGATGATGAGGATGAATGTTCCGTAGGCAAAATATAATTAAAAAATCATGAGTAACTACATTTTAGGGAAATTGATAAGCATAATTTTGGTTAACAAAATTGATTCACAAAATATTAAACTGTAATATACATGAAAATAATGGGAAAAAGAAAAAATCTGAAATAACATTTGATACCAGCACAAAAAAAAAAACTATAAGGTTCTCCAGATTGTTGGTCTTTTTTGTGAGTGTGACAAGGAAAATAATTTCAGGATTTTATTCAGTGTTATTAAGGGAAAGTTAATGTCTATCTAGACATGAAAGGACTAATCATAAATTGATTTCATCGAGAAGCTATATGTTTTCCTCTTTTATTAAGGTATCCTGATAGATCACGCAAATGCTAAAGTTATTGTTTCCCTAGATTTTCTGAAAAGAAACAGTCCATCATAATAGTTTTGTCGACAAGATGAAGACGGGTGACCATTACAGTTTACAGTTGGATGAATTCCAGATTTGGTGAATGCCAATTGTAGAGCTGAACAAGAGACATTGAATGGACTAAGCCTCTAGTTCACTCTACCTATTTACAGACATGTATCACTCCTTTCTAGTTTCCTAAAGTCACTTCCCTCCATCACCTTGTGGTATTCAGTTCTATATTTTTCCAATTTTACTTTTTTGCTCATATTTTAATTTCACAAAAGTTACATTATTGAATCTCCTTCCTCTTCCTTAAAGATGCCCTGTCCAAAGCCAAGCTAGAGAGGACTTAATCTCAAAATAATGAAAAAAAAAAATCCCTCCTTTACCTTCCCCTTTCCCCCACCCTCCCAGGGTCACATTTCTATCTTGTAGAAACAGTATTCAATGGAAAAAGTTCCAGCAATATAGTACTTTTTCACTTATTCCTGAAGGGTTCAAAAGCCTATCCTTAAATATAGGTGTTAAGTCATTCAGCACTTGGGATAGTGATTCTAATTGCTACCATAATTCTTTGTTATATATTAATAGGGTCCCAAAATGGCCCCAGTAACAGGGAATCTCAGATCTGGGTGACCCATGGCTGTTGAGGTGGCTGCCCCAGGATCTCAAGTGTTTACTCTCCCTTAGGGAAGAGGCGACTGGTTAATATTTGTCTCTGTAAATCCTTGAAATAAACATTGCTTTTCTCTGTTATCATAGATGTCAAGTGTAATTTATTTCTACAATAGTTAATTCAAACCTGAGCCCTGATAGTCTAACCCAGGGGTAGGGAACCTTTAGCCCCTGGGTCATGTGTGGCCTTTTGAAGGAGTCCAAGTTTTACAGAACAAATCCTTTTTTAAGGGGATTTGTTCTGTGAAATTTGGATTTAGTCAAAGGGCTGCACTTGAGGACCTAGAGGACCACATGTGGCCTCTACACTGAAGGTTTCCCATCCCTGGGCTAAACTGTAACACTAAAATAGTACATATGGTTTGATATCAAAGTGAAAGTAAGTTCATCAGGGAAAACAGAGACCTTTGTCTTTGACTTTGTGCTAATATTTAGCATGTCTATTACTGGATGAAGGCCCTTATTTGAAGGAATACATAAATGGTATGTCTGTCAGAATTACATGCAAAGCTGGGAAGGACAATGAGCACAGTAAATGGCCCAGGCAACATTCAAAAGTCTTGACAGATTAGAGCATTGAGATTGGACATGTTCTAATCGCACCTAATAAAATGAAACTTGGTTGGGTTAAATGTAAACTTTTACCCTTGGGTTAAAAAATTCAGCTTTGCAAGTAGAAGACTGGAGAAGTATGGTTAAGAAAGACATTTATCTGAAAAGATCTGAAGGTGCTTAGAAGAATGTAAGCTCACAGAATCGTCAGTGCTATAATGACCAACGAGGTTGAAGTGATTTTAAGCTTCATTGAGAGAGGTATAATGTCTACGGAAAAAATTCTGTATTCTGCCCTGGTCAGATAAAATCTGGAATACTGTGCTCTGTTGTGGGAACTATATTTTAAGATGGATACTGCTAAGCTGAGGTTAGTACAGTGGCCGGGAAGGTGAAGGCCTTTGAATAAATGGCATATGAAGATTGCTTCATCAAATTGGTCATATCTGGCTTAAAGAAGAGTCCCTGGGCCTGAGATAAGTTTAAAGGGAGGACGTATGAGGTATTTGAGGGGCTCTCACATTGAAAAGGAATAGACTTTTCTTCATTGATCCCAGAGTGCAGGATTAGAAACAATGGATAGAAAGCAAAAACAGGATTTAGGTTTTAATAATAATATCTAGCAATTATATAGATCTTTAAGGTTTGGAAATCATTTTACAAATATTAGATTATTTTATTCTCACAATAATCCTGGGAGATATGTGCTTTTATTGTCTCCATTCTACAAGGGAGATAAATGAAATAGAATGTTAAGAGATTTCCCCATGGTCATGCAGCTTGTGTCTGAGGCCAGAGTTGAGTTAAGTTAAGTCTTCTTAACTCTATATCCAGTGCTCTATCTACTATGCCACCTCTCTGTTTTGATGTTAGATAAAACTTTCTAGCCGTTAGAGCTACTCAAAAAAATGGAATGGGCTTTGGCAAGGGCTAAATGCCCTGGTGTGCTCTCAGCCTTGGATGTAACTATGGGTCTCACCTCCACCACCCAGGACCAGCCAGGAGCCACCACAGAGCTGTCCATGTGTCATCAAATGGTGTGGTGCCCAAGAAAAAATCTAGGAACCCAGTCAGTGTTTATGATGATGTCCCAATAGATGCCTCTAATCAAGATGGTACAATGAGCACCCTGCAGAGTCTTCAAGACAATGGATTAATTAGCTGTAATTGCCACCTCCACCTCTCCCCTTACAGCAACCATTTGGTTCTCACTTAAATTCAAGTGACACAGAAGAACTAGCTCTAGATCAGACGCTTGGAAGAACTTCGAAGGGAAAATGTCCCAGAATGGAACAAGCCTGTGGCTGAAATTGGGTAGATTTTTAATGGTGTTGAGTGTTTCCTAACCAGGAAGAAAATCGAACTATCTCAGTTTCCATAAAGATCCATACAGAGAATAGAGTAAACTTAAGAGTTCATAGAAAGAAACTGAGGCATTTCTCCCCCAAGACCTATATGGATTCTTAGGAGGACACAAATGTATAGTCCTAACTTATGGCTAGAAGGGTAAAAGAATACAACCTACTACTTCTACATGAAGTCAGGGTCAGGACTACTGAGACTTCTTGGCATTGTGGAATTGTTTATGTAAACAGGTGTCTTTGCTTGTGTCATAGCCTATGTACATGAAAACAACGAATGGTAAGTCCTCTTTGTATATTCACAGCCCAGATACCCTGGGCAGCATGTGTGGAGACTACTGCTACAATAATCCTTAAAACTCTTTCATATTTATTGTTGATGGGCTAGGTTGGATTACAACCAAATTACTCTTCTATTTCTTGGCATGTCCACATATCATCAGACCATCCTTTTGGATTCTAGCTGGTGGCCTTTGACTGAGTTGAAATTGATGTCCCCCTCTTCATTTTGTATGTCTGTAGCTATATTCTATGTAAATTATACCAATGGAGTGGACTCTGCTATTACCTTTTATTTAATATCCTAATAAACTCATAATTTTGCCTAATAAGAGGGCAGATAGCAGCAATTATACTTTTCTTCATCACAATGATTATTTATCTCATTACTGCTATAGTTTGCTTGAAGTTATGGAAGCATGAAGTATCAAGAATACAGAGAGTATATGGAGCAGCAGGGGATGAACAAACTCTGTATTCCATCTAAAAGGTCAATGTATGAAATGCCCACCAATGATGAGAGACAAAGAGACTCAGAAGTTAATTTCAAAAATCTGAGAGTGACAGAAATAAGGCCTGAACTGCTTAGTGGCCACATCCCACCTGAACACATTCCTAATGTGATAGTGATTTAAACAGATGATGAATGAGAATGTTATAAAGCTGTCCTCACAGACCTATTTTCAGCATATAAAGAGCTGTCTGCTGAAGTCCAAGCAGTCCTCAGAAAATTTGAGAAGTTGTATGCAGTGATGAGCATATTGCCACACTGCTCAAAAAATAGACAGGAACATGAAAGAATTTCAAAAATTCTTCAAGAGTTTAAGAATCTTACATTGGGGAGGGGGCCGAGGCAGGGATATTATGAATATCTAAGCAATAAGTTTTCTCATAGAAAAGAAAGAATTCAAGGATATGATAAAACCATGAATTAGAATATACAAGGATTTTCCCCCTAAATCTTATCTGAAAACTATTTTAATATTTATTTATTGTCATATCTTTATCAATTTCATGATATATAGAATTGGTTGCTATTGGGAACCACTTTTGACCAGAGTAAACTGTCTGTATAAGTGTTAAAAGATTTGTTTCCATTCAAATACTGCTAATTTCTATGTGCTTCTATTTAGAATGAATTCACTCCTATGTTAGAGAGACCAGGGGATGAGGGGATGGGGGAAGAGAGAATAATGCCCCACCCCCTACCTTCAATTTCCAATCAAAGGCTAGATGACTGCTTTTCATGATTATTGTAGAGGGCATTCTGGTTCAGTTACAAATTGGACTAAAAGTCCTCTGAGGTCCTTTCCAAATCTGAACTTCCCTTCTGTGAAGACACTCTACAGTCTGCAAGTCCATTAACTTTCTAGCCTAATCTCATACTACTCCTCTATACCCAAGTCAATCCATCCACCATGCATATTTTCACCTGTTATCTCCCAAATAATCTACCTTTTGAATTGCTACCCTTCCTTTGAAGTTTAAGTCCAATGTAACTTCTTTTAAGCAGGGTTCTCCACTGCCTAGTCAGTAATGAATCTCCTTTTTCAAAACACATTGCTCATATCTTTCTTAGGCATTTATAACATGTTGTTGTAATTATTTGTATATGCTAAATACATATTCCTCTAATCAATTTTTCCTGCACTAAAGATCTTCTAACAAAGAATAAATGATCACTTGCGAATAATGCAATGGCTGAGGCTCTTACACGACTGCAGGTGGACTAAGTGGCTGCCAGGGTCCAAAGGATCAAAGATTATTGAACTAGAAAGAACTATGTTGTGGAGTCTTTTGTTTTCTTAATTTCTAGATGAGGTAACTGAGGCTCAGAGAGTTTAGTAACTTGCCCAGGGTTGCAAAGCTAGTATATGTTTAAAATGGAATTCAAGTCTAGGTTGTCTTGATTCCAAGTCCAGCATTCTATCCACTAGGCAGCAATGTCTCCCCAAAATTCATTCTTTTCCTGAGACTATAAAAGTAAAGAAAAGCATTGTCTTTCCAACTTTAGAAATAATTGAACGAGGGTGGGGAGACACTCAAGGGCACATTTTTTGTATATTCCTATTTTGAGTTCCTCTGCTCATACCTTACCTCTGAGGCTGGTGAATACAATGCCCCTATTGGCAGGGCCAAAAGACAGATTATATCCATATTTATTTGAACCTCCAGAAGTCCCTTTTTTTTCCTCTTTGAGTATGGGATCTCAGGGAATACCTGAGTTTGCTGAGTTCATCTATGTATATGTAATAACAGCTAAAGGAAACCATAGCTAAATTCATTGAAAAACCAAATCTTCAGCATCATTGCCTGTTCTTATCTCACTGTGGGACTTGATTTTCCACAATATTTTATTTACTTCGTTGAAAAATATTGAATTTTTTTTCTGCCTGAATTGAGTCATGAGGCTAAACCTCCAACAAGTGCTTTAAATTGTTCTCCCAGTGATTGCCTGTGTCTATTTCTGGTACCATTTTAGCCCTGAAGTATTACTTCAGTTATGTGTGTATTTTTTTATTTTTTTTTTTATTCTTTTTTTTCTTTTTGGCAGTAAGAGTCATGTCTCTCAGAAATGGAGAAGTTTGAGTCTTTCAGGCATTTCATTCAGGCTTCTCAATAGTATAGACATTATAGAATGTGTTTTCAAAGACAAGTTTCAAACTAGAACCAGGAAATATTTTGACATTGGTGTAAGAATATTGGTAAATAATGCTCTTTTAGCTATATCAAAAGGAAAAGGAAGGGGACGTCACTTAGCTTTCTCTTTCCTCAAGATTTAAACTTTTTTTTCCCCTTTTTTCTTTTTTTGTAAAGCTATGGTTTTATAGAGAACTACTATGGTCGAATAAGTAGGCTTCTAGTCCTGAACAGAAAAAGACCTGGGCTTATCCTCAAACCTTCACTCTCATTGACCACACATATCCAATCTGTTGTCAAATCTTGTGCCTATTTTGACATCATTCCTATCTGTCTAATCTATCTATCTAATCTCTATCTCTCTCTCTCTCTCTCTCTCTCTCTCTCTCTCTCTCTCTCTCTCTCTATCTATCTATCTATCTATCTACCTTTCTGTCCACTTATTCAGTCACTGTATTAGTTCAGGCCCTCACTATGCTTAACCTAGACTATTACAATAACTTTCTAATTGGACTCCAAGCTTCAAATCTCTCCCTTTTCCAATGAATCCTCCGCACATCTCTCAAAGCAACTTCACTAAAGCATAGGTCTTACCATGTCCTCTTGAGTTGCAATATTTCCCAGAAACATTGAATCCAGAAGAATGCAAGAGGCCCTAAACGTGTCAGGAATGAAGCTCCCACCCTGAGTTGATATCATTTGTTGTTTAAATCCCAGGATGGACTCCTTGTGCATACTTTGGAGTCAACACTGGCACCACCAGTCAGCAGCAGACAGACAAGAGAAATTTGTTTGTGCAGCTGGGATCCTTAGAGAAAAGTGGACCATCATCTCTTCATAGTCCTAAGGGAAAGGAGTGCTGATTTTGGCATCTTAATCATTCATGATTTCTCCTCTCCTGACACTTCCCTTTAGGTGGAGATATCTGTTTTTCCTCCTCTCTTTGTTGCAATTCCATAAATATGCAAGCTTCTGTTTGGATTGTGAATACTTTGTGCTTGCTTAGGGTTCCCTATGCATGTTCATTTCTCTTGTAATAAACTTAGTTTTTCATGTTTCATGAAGTTGTGATTTCCTGTTGCCATCTGGAAATACTTGAAAGTATGTCATGTGAAGAGGGATTATATTTGTTCTACTTGGCTGCAGAGGGGAAAACTAACTAGCTCCTGACCTCAAAGAGTTTTCAATTCAATCAAGACCCTACTAAGCTATAAGACAAAGAGGTCATACTCAGAAGATAGTAGAACTTATACGGTGCAAACAATATAGGATTGCAGGATTTGGGTTTGATTTACAAACTTCCTAACAATTAGAGCTATCTCTTATGGAATAGACTGCCTCAGAAACCAGTGGATAACTCTTCACTAAGGTCTCTGCTTAAGCAGAGACTGGATGATTCATTATTATATATGTTATAGCAGGCACTCTTTTTCAAGTGCCAGTTGGGTCTAGATGGCTTTTGGACCAATGTTCCAACTGAGACTTTATACTTTGAAATGTAAATCTTATATCAGTTCATAGGTCAGACTGAAATGAGGAAGGAAAGAGAGAAACCAGGCTTGGGCCTATCACAACAATCCAAGTGTGTGGTGATAAGAGCCCAGACAATGGTAGAACTAGAAAAGGAAAAATAAAAGTGAGGCCCTTTAAAAGTAGAAAAATCTACATGAACAACAGAAACAATGCACATGTATAGATGATATGATGGATTTCGGATAATTCCACATGTAAATATGTTCTGTTACATGGTATTTTTCACTAAAGAGCTTAATTCCAAAATGTTGGAAATGAGAAAGCTTAAGACATGGAAACAGTAGTTTTTTCCAGGTGTGTATCAGAGCCAACAGAGTCTGATCCTTTTGTCTTCATTCTGTAGCCTGTTTCTAAACCTACTTAATCTTTCTTCTGTCTTGTGACTGTTTCTCTGAATTGTATTCTTCTTACTGCTTCCCTCCATGCATACTAGGTGCTCCTATTGTCTTCAAAGGAAATTTCAAACCCCACCAAAAGAAAAAGAAGTTATAGCAAAACTCACACCAGACTTAGAAGATACCATTATCAATGTACCAGATGTTCAGACAGTTAAAATGTCTGGTGAGAATTTTGTTTTCTTTCATTGCAAATGTAAACAAGAAACTATAGGAAAATTTTGTTTGCTTATTTAGTATTGAATTTTAGCGCTTTTATTGGGATATATGCTAATGAATAGGTATATTATTATTGCTGATGCTGTAAAAACTTAATTTTAGTTATTTCTGGCTTTCTTTTAATGTTGAAATTTTTTTCTGAAACAAATTGAATGTGTTGCATCTTTTTATGAGACATATTTTCCAAACTTTTAAATTAATAACTTTTTAAAGGTAGAATTTAGTAAACAGGGGCTTTATCTTAAGGGAAATTTCTGTGTATTGCTTTCTGAATATTAGAACTTACAAAGGAATTAGAATTCTGAATATTAGAACTTACAAAGGAATTAAAAACTGCCTTGTTTGTTTATTTTCTCTGCTCCGTGGCTCTCCCATTACTTCCCTAAGCTCCTATTCTTCATCTGGCCTTTTGTTAATTGTAGGATTTACTTGATGACAACTTGTAGACTTCAGTAGTTTTGATAGTTCTGGGTGACAAAGCTGATGATTTCTAACCTCATTTGCATAACTCAGAAGGGCCTTCGTTGATGTCTTATACAGTAGTTTACAACAGTACACAATGATAACCTATCACTAGGACTGGCTCCAGATGCTTTCATTGAATGAAGTTGCTAGAATGGCTTCTAAATTTTGTTTTAATACATTTTTTGCTGATGATTTTTTTTTTAATTTCCTGGTTTATTTTGCCTACAGATGGGCCTGTTGCACAGAAGCCACCAGTTGTCATGGATTTTCTGATGACTATAGGCGTAAGGGATACATGTGGCTTGGTTGTTGATTCCTTTCAGTGTCTGATTCTGAGTGACCCCACTTGGGGTTTTCTTGGCACTGGAGTGGTCTGCTATTTCCTTCTCCAGCTCATTTTACAGATGAGGAAACTGAGGCAAACAGAGTTAAGTGACTTGCCCAGGGTCACACATCTATTAAGTGTTTGACGTCATATTTGAACTCAGGTCCTTTTGATTCCAAGGCTGCCTTGGACCATTGCACCACCTGGCTTGCCCTAGTCAATTGCAACAATATGAGGAAAGTACTTGACAGGAGAGTCACCCACAGCAGAGTAAAATTCCTATCCCATTCTATGTCACTGGAGAAAGAAATGGCAACCCACTACAGTAACTTTGCCAAGAAAACACCAAATGGGGTCACAAAGAGCTGGACATGACTGAAACGACAGAACAACAACAAAATTCTACGCCATTGTGGCACAGTGAATAGAGCACCGGCCCTGGAGTCAGAAGGACCTGAATTCAAAATCTGGCCTCAGACACTTAACACAAAAACTCGCCGTGTGACCTTGGGCAAGTCACTTAACCCCAATTGCCCTCCATAAAAGCAACAACAACAACAAAATTCTATACCATTATACTCTATGCTATTCTACAAAACCTATGAAAAAAATGCTATGTTTGAAAGATTTTATTTAGATTTCAAAAGACCTGTATTTGAATCCCAGTTCTGTCATTTTTTATTCTCTGTGTGAAAGGACAATCCACTTGACCTCTCAAGACCTCCAGAAGCATCATGGTCTGGTGGAAAGAGCCCTGACTTGGAAGACATAAACTGCATTCAAGTCCTATTCCTGTCTCTTACCAAATGGGTGATCTTGGTCAAAGTATTTAACCTGTCTGGGTCTCAATCTTCTCGTGCGCGAAATAAGGGAATTGGAAAAGATGACCTCTCAGGTCCCTCCAAAGTCTAATCTATGATCTCATAACATTAGTTTCTTTAGATGTATTATGGGAATGGGGGATTAGATTTGAAAGTCACTAAAATCCAAAGTAACAGCAATATCATAAAATGATCAGCTGTGAATGATTCAGGGGTGGGGAACCTTTGGAATTGTGGTTGGTTATTGTAATCACCATAGTTGCTAAGATTTGTTGCATTCAGGTTCTCATTTGTTATCCCTCACTTTGCCCACCATTTCTTATCAAAAACATTTTTCTTGATACCTTTTCATGCCACTTAGTGGATACAAGCAGGTTTTGGTTATAGACTTATTTACAACTAACAAATATATCTTGATCCCACTATTGGCCATGAGGTAACCATAATTTTTGTACTTTGGAGATTAGTGTTATATGATTTATAGCTAGGTTCCATCACTACGAGGATGATTGTGTCAAAAATATGAATTTTGGGGGCAGCTAGGTGGCGCAGTGAGTAGAGTGTTGGCCCCAGAGTCAGGAGGACCCGAGTTCGGTTCCAGCCTCAGACACTTAACACCCACACAAAAATACTAGCCATGTAACTTGGGCAAGTTACTTAACACCAATTGCTCTCCAAAAAGCAAAAAAAAAAACAAACAACTAAAAAAATATGTATTTTTGTTTTAAGGAGAGGTTGGGAAACATTAAAAGCAATGTACAATTTCCCAAATGCAATGTCAGGTCATTTCTTTTCCTACTGTCAGTCAGTCAATAAGCATTTATTTATTGAGTGCCTACTATGTGCCAAGCACTATGATAAACCTTAAGAATACTAAAAGAGTCAAAAATGCAGTCTCTGCAGCAAGGAGCTAATGGGGGAAACAGTAGTCAAACAAATAGGTACAACAAACTATATACAGGATAAATAGGAAATAATTTAAAAAGGAGAGTCACTAGAATTAAAAGGGATTGGAAAAGGTTTTCAATTTCAGCTGGGACTTGAAGGAACCCAGGGAAGCTATGAGGTAGAAATGAAGTGGAAGAGCATTCTAGGCATTGGGACCAATAAGAAAAATAGCCAGAACCAAGAGATGGAGTGTCTTGTTTGTAGAACATGAAAGAATTCAATGTTATTTAAGAGTGATTTAATGTGATTTAAGAGTGTATGATGGGGGGTCAGGTGGAAGAAGGCTGGAAAAGAGGGAGAAAGAGGTTATGAAGGGCTTTGAACACCAAGAAGAAGACTTTGCATTTGAGGCTAGAGGTGACAGGAAACCACTGGAGATACTGAGGAGGTGGGGAGAGAGTTTACTTTGTCAGACCAGCACTTCAGGAAAATCACTTTGGCAGCTGAATGGCAGGAAGACTGGAGTAGGAAGAGACAAGGAAGGTAGACCAACCAGCAGACTTTTGAAGTAGTCCAAATGTGAATTGATAAGGGCCTAAATCAGGGCAGAGGCAGTGTCAGAGGAGAGATGGGGGTCACTGTAGGGCAGTAGTTTCCTTAAAACCTCCCACCCTCCCACCAAACCTGGAATAGTGTCCTTCAGCTTCAATATCCCAAACTAAGATCCTTGGTAAGGTTTCTTCCCCTCGTGAAATCTGACTGGCCCCAACATCTCTTGAAATATCTTCCTGGGGGGCGGCCAGGTAGCACAGCAAGTAAGAGCACCGGCTCCAGTGTTGAGAAGACCTGGAGATCGAATCCCGGGCTCAGACACTTAGCACCCACCCAGAAACACCTGGCCGTGTAACCTTGAGCAAGTTACTTAACCCCAATTGCTTAAGAGCGGCCAGGTGGCTCAGCGAGTAAGAGTACCGGCTCCAGTGTTGGGATGACCTGGAGATCGAATCCCAGGCTCGGACACTCAGCACCACACCCAGAAATAACTGCCCGTGTAACCTTGAGCAAGTTACTTAACCCTGATTGCTTAAAAAAAAAAAAAAAAAGAAATATTTTCCTGGCCTAAGGCCAATAAAAAGCTGACACCATGTGAGCTCTGGGCCTCTCAGACGTGGTGGGTGTCTGAGAACATGTGGGTTACTATACTCTAACCATGGCAAGGTGATTTCCATATGGAGACAAGAAGGGCTGTATCCGGAGAAGCTAAAGGCCCCTATGTCCTTGCTGTATTTCCTTATTTTGTATCCTTGCTGTGTGTGAGCATCTAGTCGTTTCCTAATTGTTCATTGCTGTACAAGTATCTCATCATCTGACCTCGACTAAGAAGTTGGTGCTAGATTTAGAGCCATAACTACAACAGGGGCATTTTTGAGAGATGTTGCAAAAATGAAATCAAAAAGTTCTTGCAACAGATTAGATATGGGGGATAAGAAAGAGTAAGGAATTACATCTAGGTTGTAAACCTGGGGACTGGGAGGATATCCACAATCTTGTGTTGGGAGAGGGAAGGGGGGTGAAGGGGATTAGAGAGAAAGATAACCAATTCTGTTTCAGACATGTGGAGTTAAAATATCTACTGGACATCCAGGTCAAGATGTGCAACTTAATGTCAGCCAAGAAGGCAGGATAGATACACTAGAGAATCATCAGCATAGAGATGATAATTAAATCCATGGAAGCAGACAAGATCAACCAATGGAGGAATATAGTAGAAAAACTTAAGAAGGCCCAGGATAGAGCGCTCCGGGATACCTATGGTTTGGGGGCATGACCTGGATGAGAATCCAACAAAAGAGGCTGAGAAGGTCTGGTCGGCCTGGTAGGAAGAGAGAACCAGCGGGGAGTAATGTCCCCAAAACCTTGAGATATGAAAGTATCAAGGAGAAAAGGTAGATCAACAGGGCCAAGGGCTGTAGGTCAATGTCGAGGAGAATGCGGACTGAGAAAAGGCCATTGGATTTGGCATACAAAGAGATGCTATAACTTTTGAGAGACCAATTTTGGTGGAATGAGGAGGGTAGAAGCTGTGTTGTAAAGGGGAGAATAAGAAAGTAAGCGGAGAGAAAATGTAGATATCTGTTGTGGATAGCCTTCTCAAGGAGTTTAGTTATAAAGGGCAAAATAGAGAATGATAGTGGGGATAGAAGGATCAAGTGAGGGTTTTTTGAGGATAGGAGATATGGGAATGTTTGTAGACCATAGGGAATGAAGCAATAGTTAGGGGAGATGGAAGATAAGCCACAGAGGAGGAATGTCCGAGGGGACAATCTATTAGAGGAGATAGGATGGATTTTAATTGCTTCTGTGGGTAGAAGGTTTTGCCTTGGTAAGGGAAAGGACACCTCTTTGTGTGAGACAGAGGTAAAGGAGGAAATAGTGGCAGAAGGATACACACATATATGGATGACATATGTATGTGTATATATACATGCATGTATAAATATAAATATATACATATATGCATTTTTCTGAAACATTGCTATGTGTAGACATCATACATAAATAGCCAGATAGTTCTATAGATATAGGTATAGAGATAGAGATACTATATGTACACACATATAACATCTATGCATATGTATACACATACATATATACACTCATACATACACATATGATAAAAACACTACTACCATAATAACTACAGGACAAAATAATACATGATAAATATATGAAGAAAGGGCAAAGAAAATACTATGTGAATTCTGAAAGTGGAAAAGTCTTTACTGACTGATAGAAGAAAGAAAACTTCTTGAGTGAGAGGTGGCAGTAAAGCTGGACTTCAAAGAACAAGCATCAGAAGGACTGAACCACATAAGGAATTGCATGATCAAAGAAACAGAGCCAGGAAAGCATAGCGCTTGCTGGAGAAAAGGTTAGTATGAGTATGAAGAACAGTATTAGGAAAGGCTGGAAAATTAGGAAAGGGCCACATTGCAGAAGGCTTTTGAATACCAGGTATGAGAATTTGACTTCAGTTTGTAGGGAACAGGGAGACATTGAAAGACTTATAAGGAATATAAGGATAGAAGAATAAGGAAGATATGAAGTATGGAATTGAAGAGGGAGAAGGTAGAGTGGTAGGGAGATCTGTTAGGAACCTAAAAGGTGGGCCATAATTATGGTGGTGGTAAAATAGAGAGAAAAGGAAAGAGGGGAAATAGAAAAATAATGTTTGTAAAGCATAGTGCCTGGAATATATCTGGTATTATATAATGCTTATACATATGCTCTTTCCCCTAGAGGAAGAAAAAATAGTTTGGCTATTAAAGATGAGAGAGATACAAAATCAAAGATAATATCAAAGTTTTGGATGTGGGAAATATGTTGAACAATGGTGAAGCAAAAATAGCAAATTTAGAAGGCTACAGAGAGGTCAGAGAAGATTTTTTTAAAACCCTACAAACCAACAACCATAAAAAGCTGAAAACACAAGATTTTGGAATTGGTGGTGATGGGGGAGGGGATCCCAATAGGTTCAGCAGGAATTATGATCTTATCCAAGACCAGAAAACCTGCATTATCATCTGGAAAGAATTCAAGGTCTCAGGCTTAATTGGAGTGAGAGTTGTAGAAGTTTATTGTTACAATTTCATGAGAAGCGGGCAAGAGTCCTTTAGGGGACCTGCAAGTGAGAGGGGTACATGCTTTTACCTTTAAAGGGTAGGCCTGCCATTGTCAGGGCTGACCAGATGGGAGGGGCCTCAGTGCATAGACAAAGGTCAGAGCTGACCAAGAGGAGCATGTGAATAGACTGTTTAGATAAGATTTGGGCCAGGTCAAAGGAGACAAAAGGCAAGGACTAGGGGGGTGTGGGCCAGGCCTGGGAAGAAATCAAGAGATTAAGTAAGAACAAAAGGGGTCACAGGGTGTTGCCTAGGTGGAGTGTGGGATAGGGAGAAGGGGCAGATCTCAGGGGTGGGAAAGGACAAATTGCAGTTACAATTGAACAGACTGGTTTTACAAGTTGGTTTCACAAATTGATCTAGACCCCAGGTACCCCATAAGTGGTCATTAGGCATAAAGATAAAATATGACTTTGGACAGATGTTATGAAATAATCTTGTTTGCATAAAATTAACTAATTGGACTATTCTGTTTTCAGTTAATTGGTTTCAGCTTTGTAGGTATTGTGTGAGCATAATGTGTGTTTGTGAAGAGGTTACCCATAAAGAGGTTTAGGGCTGCTCTGGAGACCCCAAAATACCGATACACCGAGTCCTGTCAAAAGGATTCGACTCAAGTCTTCTCAGCCAAAGAAAAGTAAAGTTTATTAAAAGTTCGCTTGTATTAGACACAGAGTAAGTCTGTTCTAGGTCATTCTATGGCACTCTCACAAACATGGAGACAAGATAGGGTCTTTTATACAAAAAGTTGCGGGAGGAATCTAGGGATGGTCTAGAAGAGGAGTTTGGGGAGGGTATTCAGGAGAAGTCAGATGAGGTCAATGAGTGATTAAGGGTGGGAAGTTGCTGGAGGCTACCTGGAGACTACAGACAATGGTGGGCTAGGCCAGTTCAAGGGTGGATTGATATTTTGATAGACTCAAGGGTGGGAAGTAGATGGGCAATGGAGGGCTAGGCTAGTAACTTGAGTTCTGGGCCCAGCCGAAATGTAAGGCTTATGGCCTCATGCAAATGCCTTATCAAATGGTATGATTTAATCAGAATTCAAGGGGGGTTCCCAGAGCCTGTACCTCAAAGATTCAAGGAGAGCTCAAGGGAATTCCCAGAGCCTTCACCTTGATTGGGTACCTGGGGTCTAGATCACTTTGTGAAACCAACACGTAAAACCAGTCTGTTCAATTGTAACTGCAATTTGTCCTTTCCCACCCTTGAGATCTGACCCTTCTCCCTATCCCACACTCCACCTAGGCAACACCCTGTGACCCCTTTGTTCTTACTTAATCTCTTGATTTCTTCCCAGGCCTGGCCCCTCCTTTGTCCTTGCCTTTTGTCTCCTTTGACCTGGCCCAAATCTTATCTAAACTGTCTATTCACATGCTCCTCTTGGTCAGCTCTGACCTTTGTCTATGCACTGAGGCCCCTCTGGTCAGCCCTGACAATGGCAGCCCTACCCTTTAAAGGTAAAAGCATGTACCCCTCTCACTTGCAGGTCCCCTAAAGGACTCTTGCCCGATTCTCATGAAATTGTAACAATAAACTTCTACAACTCTCACTCCAATTAAGCCTGAGACCTTGAATTCTTTCCAGATGATATTGCAGGTTTTCTGGTCTTGGATAAGATCAGAATATCTGCTGAACCTATTGGGATCCCTTCCCCCATCAACCTCATCATTTGGAATATAATCAAATCATTATAAATTCCTTTCATACATGATGTTTTGATACTATCAGTTTTCTGAATAAAAAATGTTTTTGGTCATTGTCAGGAATATGACCATGAAAGTTCACATGGTTAAAGAGAAAGGACACTGGTCCTGTAGTTAGGAGAGCCTGGATTCAAGTGCTAGCTTTGTCACTAACTTGCTATGCTAACTTTGAAAAAGTGCCTCATATCACATTCCTGGGATTTTTTTTTTTTATCTATGAGAAAGAGTTGTTGTTGATTTTATTGTTGTTCAGTTGTATCTTACTCTTTCGGACCTTATTGACCACACCCTATGTGACCATTGAGAGAAAGAGAGAAAGAAAAAAAAAAGAGGAAAAGGAGAGGGAGGGAGGGGGAAAGGGAGAGATGAATTACCAACTGGCTGGGTTCCCATTGAGGCAACTCAGACTACTCACAGGTTAAGTTTGCCCTCGTTTTCAAAGAGGACCATGACCTCAGGGAAGTGTTGACATGACTTGGAGTTGACTTTGATTTAAGTGATGGAGGGCTGTGCAAGTTGGCCAGGTTCACTTTCTCTTCCAGAGCCTTCTGGGTCCAGTGGCCCAGGATGCAATGGGAGACCCTGGCCCTTTTAGGCTAAGGCATTTTCAGGTTCTCACTTTGAGGTAACACCCATTTAATGAACAGGCCTCTTCAGGAAGTGAGTCAAGGGATTCCTTCCTTCCTCCCTCCCTCCCTCACTCCCTCCCTCCACTTAATGGCTATATTTTGGGCCTTCTGGACTTCAATGGTAACAGTTTCTCTCTGTAACAACGACCCTGAGGGGCTTCCCCTCCCAGCTTGATTTTTTTCTCTTTTTTTCTAATAAAAGGGGCCATCCTTTTTTCATGCCTTTGTCTTTCTAGCATGTTTCCTTTCCTAGGTAAACAGATAATCAAATGAGGAGGAGAGGGGGTAATAGGATTTTGAAGGGAAAGGAAGGATTTGATTTCTTCATTGGCCTGAATTTCTTTAAATTTTTTCAACTTTAAGATTTTCAAGAGATTATAAGCAGTGAGCATTGCATTTTATTTTATATTAAAATGCAGCAGAAATTTTCTTTTTGTAAATCACATAGAGGATCTTTCCTTTCTCTTTTCCCAAAATGATTGGTGTTCCCTGATGATAAACATTTTGGAGCACCTGACCATATAAAGCTCCTTTCAACACTTTCCATTTTAGGTGCTGCCATTTAGAGTCCAAGGAGGTTTGCATAAGTCAACCCTTTTGTTTCTCATTAGAGAATGAAGCAAGATAATTAAGTAGAAACTAAAGTGATTTTGCTAGTTTATAAACAAGGGAGTGTTCCCTTAAGTAGGGAGGGCCAGGGAACCACTCCCAGGTGTTGAAAGAACAAAAGATAAAACAATTTGTAGTCACCAATCAATTTATCTAAAACCGGAGTTTCTATGCCGGGACTTTTTTTTTTTAATGGAGACAAATGGGTCCTCGTCCCTGGGCATACTTTTGTATAGAACTTGAGGAGTATTAGGAAAAGTAAATTTTTGTTGTTGGATTACTTCAGTCACATCCAACTCTTCATGACCCCATTTGTAGTTTTCTTGGCAAAGATACTGGAGTGGTTTGCTATTGACTTCTCCAACTCGTTTTACATATGGGGAACTAAGGCAAATAAGGTTAAGTGACTTACCCAGTGTCTATCAACTGTGCCACTTAGCTGCCCAGGAAAAGTAAATAGTTTCAGTGAAAAGAGATCTGCAGTGGCAAGCAACATATCCAACAACACAGAAAGATAGTGAAGGGGTTGGCCTTCCACTTACTGGAAAACATGGATCTATTGGAGGAAAAAAAAATAATAATAATAACATTTATGTAGCACTTATTATGTGCAAGGAACTGTAACAAGTGCCTTATGAATATTATCTCATTTGTTTCTAGCAACAGCCCTCAGAGGTGGGTGCTATTATCTTAATTTTACAGATAAGGAAACTGAGGCAAGCAGGGGCTAAGTGACTCATCCAGGGTCATACATCTAGTTATTGTCTGAGGCTAGATTTGAGCCCAGGTCTTCCTTCTTTACAAGTTTAGTGTTCTATTCACTGTTATACCTAGCTAAAACAGTAGGAGGGCCCTGCCAATGGATGATAGACAGGTACTGAAGCAAAATACTGTTGACTGGAGAAAGAATTCTAAGACTTTTCTTTAACTTCTGCTCTGTCATCTTTAATCTTTGAGACAATGAATAACTTTAGTAACATAGCAGGATATAAAATCATGTTTAAAAAATATCTGCACATAGCAATAACAAAATCTAGGAAGAAATTTAAAGTCCATTTAAAAAGAAAACCTGGAGAATGTATACAAATTACTTATTTCAATCTATGAAGACACACATACAACTCATATCAATAAAATTATGAAGTACTCTTAAAATAAATAATGATAAGTAAAGGCATATTAATTGCTTAAGGGGCAGCTAGATGACTCAATTGGTTAGAGTGCCAGGCCTGGAGTCAGGAAGACTCATATTCCTGAATTTAAATCTGGCCTCAGACACAAACTAGCTTCGTGACCTTGGGTGGTTTCCTGATTGCCTCAGTTTCCTCATTTGTAAAATGAGCTGGAGAATGAAATGGCAAACCACTGCAGTATCTTTGCTAAGAAAATTCCAAATGGAAATTTGAGTCAGACATGACTGAAAAATGACTGAACAACACCTAAGTTTTTTAAAAAGGAAATGAAGCAGTTTGGGAAATTATCAGTACTTTGTTCAACAGATTCAAATTAGTCTGACTTTTTAAAGCCTTGTAGTATTTATCTCATTGTAAATAGCATCAATACTGAGTAAAGTTCCAAAGAAACCTTTAGTTTTAGAACATGATATCATCATTGCTCCCTGTGCTAGGTTTAACACTAACATGAAAATAAATTTAGTTACAGTTCAGGCAGGACCCCAATGACAAAGGCTCACCTCAGCAATGAACAGAATCGTTCTAACAAGAAATAAACATTTTGTGGTTATAATACCCTTAGCTTTCTCTGGAGGCTTTGTCCATATGCCTCTGTGGCCTTGTCATTAGAGGGCCTGTGGTCTAGGCCTGAATTAGAGTCAGGAAAACTGGTTTCAAATTTTGCTGCTAACTTGTTTAATGAGTTTGGACACCTTTGTATCTTTAACACAAAACGAAGTAGATTCTCCAACTTTCTCTTGTGAAATAAGGATCATAATATATATTCTATCTACTTTATAACAATAAGTAATGCTATAATAATATAATAATAATACATATTAATAATAATATAATAAGCAATGAGGATCAAATTTTAGAAAAAACATTAATCTTGGGGGGGTACATTTCAAGTTTCAAGCAATCTTCTCTCCCTCCTTCCCTCTCCACCCTGCACTAAAGAAGGTCACCATTTGATAGATATAGATACAGATATAAACCAGACTATGCATATTTCTACTTATTGGTTCTTTTTCTGAAAGTTTATAGCATCTCCTTTTGTAGGTCCTTCTAAGTTGATTTGAATATAACACTTAGAATAACTTAGTCATTCACATTTATTCTGTAAACAATATTGCTGTTACTGTATAAAACATTTTTTGGTTCTGTTTATTTCCCTCTTCAAGACTTCATGCAAATCTTTTCCATGTTTTTTCTAAAATTAACCAATTCATCATTTCTTACGGCACAGAAGTATTCCATCACTATCATATAACACAACTTGTTTAGCCTTTCCCCAATTAAATATCCCCTCAATTTCCAATTCTTTGCTACCACAAAGAGAGCTGTTATAAATGATTTAGAACATATAGGTTCTTTTTGTTTTTTCCCAATCTCCTTGGGAGACAGACCTAAGAGTGATATTGGTGGGTCGAGGGGTATTAGTGTCCTGATTTTTCCACATTCACTCCACAGGGCTACAAATTAAAAATATGTATATATATTTATATATACATATACGTATATATAAACCTTGAGATCACATTTTAATGGGAGAGGCTAAACATATAGAGAACATTGGTGGCCAGGAAGGTCCACTTTGGCTCAGAAAGTTACAGGGATGATGCCTGGGGCCATAGGGGATTAGACTGACACACCTCAACCAGGAATAATGGTAAGAGTTGATCTGATCATAGTTCATGCTGAAAGGGTACATTTTGGGGGGCCTAAAAGGTTGATAAAGAGGCTATGTAGGAGGAGGCCAGAAAGGAGGCAGAAAAGTCAAATGTCTTATGCTTTCTTGAAATAGTGAGCCAAGAGTCACTACTCATTAGAAAAGACACCAGGCAGAAATTGCTCCAGAGTACAGTGTTTGATGTGGGCTGCAAGAAACTCATCTCAACTATAAAGTGGGATGAGTTTAATAGAATGTGCCACCAATTTATAAATGGGGCGGGGGGAAGAGGATATAAATATTTTTATAAAATACATGTGATAAGAATTAGTGATAAACTGAGAAAATTCCAAAATGTAATTAAAAATCTATGTTTACAGGAATGATGCTTTTAGACTAAAAGTCGATAAAATACTTAAATTTATTTGATGATTACTTTTTTCCCCTATCCTTTGATGTATAACTTTGTTAAGTTACAATAAAACTCTTCAATTGTCTTTTTCAGGCTAGCCAATGGTGTTCAAAGACCATTGAGTGAGAGAGGTTGGGATACTGAAATATGAAATGTGAAAGCTTATTTTGATCATATTGTCTCAGAAATGAGTTCAAAGAAAAATGGGATATGTGTTCTGTGAAATTTTAAAACAGTTATTTTCCAGTATGTCAAAGAGCTTATGACAAAACTAGATGATGCCTGGAAAAGCATTTTCCTTTCTAAGCTATTTTTTTCCTGCCACAAAATTGGGTTATATGAGATCATTTTCTGGAAATGACAGTTCTCAAACGTTAATAGATCTTTATTGTATAAAATAGTTGTATATAAAAACCAGAGCTTTGATGATAAGAGGAACTAGATACTTATCTTCTAATATTAGTCAAGGGCATTCAAAGCCCTCCATAAAGAGGAGCCAACCCTCATTTCCAAATTCATTTCCCAATACTCTGACATACACAAACCACTTCGGTCAGGCTGATCTATGAACTATA
Organism: Petaurus breviceps papuanus; assembly: GCF_028583685.1. Lineage (NCBI taxonomy): Eukaryota > Metazoa > Chordata > Mammalia > Diprotodontia > Petauridae > Petaurus > Petaurus breviceps. The sequence goes on along the minus strand of NW_027185798.1, from coordinate 55,639,655 downwards.
CCCTAAAGAGGCCTCATTCACAGACCCATTTGAGTGTTGGCTCATTTCGTGATGCTTTCCCTTGAATTCTATTCCCTCCTTCCTAAGTCTATTGAAATCCAGCATATCCTTGAACTCAATACTAATTCAAGTCCACAGATATTTATCACATGCCTATTATGTGCAGGACATTGTACTACATGCTAACGTTACAAGGGTGAAGGATGCTCCCTGATTCAAAGAGCTTACAAAGGTACACAAATATTTTATCTCTAGTAGGTAAAGTTGGTGCACAACTAACTGTAACATAGACTATGATAACACAAAGGAGAAATCTAAATAAGTTCTATTCAATGAATTCAACAAACACTTGCTAAATACTTACTATGTGAAACTTAGGTGTGAGAACACTTTTTCTACAAAAGTCCTACTCCAATGCCTCTTTATGATACAGTAATGAACTGGGGTTCCAAGGTTATTCCAAAGCAGACCAAGCTCTGACAGCTATTACCAAACTCAACTTTTGGTGAAAGAAGAGGCAATCTCCTTGGCTGAGAGGGAAGAAGGATGGAGTTTTATGGGGACTTGAGTAGGGATAAAAAGGTTAGAAAAAGCTGCTGTGGCAAGTGGGATACGAAATTAATTTGGTGTGAAAGGATTATCTTGCTGCAGTGAGGGTTCACTTGAAGTCATAGAATGAAAATTTGTCATGGACCCATGACAGTTTCATGATTTTCTCTAATTTCATAGAGCAGCATGTAAATAGAAGCAAAGGCAGAGGATGGTTAAAGAAATACAAAATTGGGGCTTGGTGAGGGAAGATCTATGACAGGGTAACAAGACAAGGACTTGAGAAAAAATGGCAATATAGAGTTGATTCAACAAGGTATAAAGATAGTGAAGGAAAAGCAGTGTAACCAGGGCATGGGGTAGTGATTTGGGAAGGAACTGAAGGGTAAAAGAGTTTTAGGTTACAGTGAGGATGAAAGACAGGGTTATGAGTCCTAGGGTATAGGGAGATAGAATGATAAAATGATGTCAGAGTTAATAAACATGGAAGTGAAGACCTGTGGGTGATAGCAAGATTAAGGATATAACCATCTCTATATGTAGCTAATATGGAATAGAGGAATAGGTCATGAAAAGTGAACAGATGAAGGAACTGGGAATCTAGGGTGATTAAAGGAATATCAATATTAATATCTATCGATCTACATCTACATAGATATCTCTCTGTCTCTCTGTGTCTGTCTCTCTTTCTGTGTCTGTGTGTGTGTGTGTGTGTGTGTGTGTGTGTGTGTACACACACACACACACACACACATATGTATATGAAATCCCCTAGGCAGAGGTTGGAGAGGAGACAAAGACTGAACTAGGTACTAAACTCAATGGGGCAGGAAGCAGAATGTCAGAATCTTGATTAGGTGATAAATTTAAAAGAAATGTTCCTCAAAGATACTGAGTGATAATAGTAGCAGGAGAGCCTGGAAATGGCATTAAAAAACAAGTAAGATTTCAATTCACCATCATGATCATAATCAGAGCACATTGGGAAAGAAAAAAAAAACATTAACAACAACCAGTACTTGAAAGAGTGGCCAGGAATGCAATGTCATCAACGTTATCCACAGGAAGTCAGGTCTCAATGAAAGCCAGAAAATAAATGGAGTGAGACAGTAAAAGTTTCATGATGAAATCAAGTGTGTTAGTGATAAAGCAGGTTTCCCAGAGATTATCACAGAAGAGCTGAGCAGAACATTTGAAATACAGGCTTGAGAAGAAAAGGTAAAAGGGAGAAGGCAAAAGAAGATGGAAAACAGGGTTTGTATGATAAAAGCTGGGAATGTAGAAAGATTGGGATGGGGAAACTATGACAGAATGAGAATATGCTAATAATAGAGGAATGAGTCCAGCAGCTATAGAGATGTCTGTTGAGCTAGGGAAGTGATTAGATTATTAGTTACTACTATTACTATTGCCCAGCAATCTGTCCTTGAGACACTTCTCTTTCCCTAAATTAGATCCTTTGGGAATGTCCTCCACTGCCATTATGATATATTATCCACATCATCATCAATGAAGATGATTCCCAGATGCTTGTGTAGCCCTAACCTCTCTCCTTACTGCCAATTTTGTATCAACAACTATTGGAAATCTCAAACTGGATGTCTGAAGAACTGGAGATCTGAAACTTAACTTATCAAAAGCTGAATTCATTGTCTTTCCTCCAAAGATGTCTTCTCTTCCTAGTTTTCCTATTACTGTAGAGTGTACCCTCATCTTTTCAGTCACCTACACTTACAATCCAGGTTTCATCTTGGTTTGCTCATTGGCACTCACTCCATATACACAACCTGTAGCCAAGTCCTATTACTTCTACCTTCACAATGTCTTTCAGTCCAAAAAGTATTGCATTTCAAGTGACCCTTATTCAAATTGAAATGCAATGCTCGTGATCAGAATGAGCAAAAGGACTAGCAAAAAATTATAGGAACTTAAGACCATTTGAATTAAATCAATATATACTTTGATACTCTGCTTTAATGCAAAGATGGGTAGAGATGAACTTAACAAAGAAACAAAAAGCACTAGAAAATATGGATCAAGAATAAGGAATGATAAAGGCCAAAGGTTTATAGGCTGCATAAAACCATCCTAGATCTACGTCACAAACAGCAGAAGTTCTTAGAGCAAATTGTTTTTATCTTCAGTGATAGTGGAGTCCCCACACTTGAACTCTTACACAGCAGTCCCAAATGTGCTTCTAGCATAGGAATTCTTAATCACTTATGAGTCCATGAATTAATTTCAAGGGGTCCACAAAATCAGATGGGAAAAAATCATCTTTATTTTAGCTAACTTTTGGACTCCTTTATAATGGTATACATTATATCTATAAATATATGTACACATTCATTTAATAATGATATTAACATTAGCTTTTACATAGTGCTTCAGGGTTTGCAAAGTACTTTACAAATATTATCTCAGTTTATCTTTACAACAGCCCTGGGAAGTAGTTGCTATTATTATTTCCATTTTAAAAAATGAGAAAACTGAAGCAGACAGGTGAAGTAAACTGCCCGAGGTCACATAGCTAGTACATGTCTGAGCTAGGATTTGATTTCAGGTCTTCCTGACTCCAAGGTCATCACTCTATCTATCCGCTGTGTCATGTATTTTGAGAAAGCAGTGGGTAGGTTTTACCAGATTGTAAAAAATATCTATGGCACAAAAAAATGTTAAAGAAATCATTTTATAGAGGAGGTGGCAATGGTATTGAAGAGAATGTAGATTAATATGTGTATATGTTGGGCATATTGTCTCTCTGTATAGAATGTAAATTCCCTAAAGCAGGGACTACTCATTTTTATCTTTGTATCTCTAGTACCTAGCACAATGTTCCCATGCCTATCACCTGAAAGGTATTCAATAAATGCTTGTTGATTTCTCTTCTTGTCAAGTTCCAATTTAAGAGTCTGCAGTTTTATTTAGCTCAAACAGGGATTCAAGGCAACACTATGTCTTCTGTATTCTCTAACTCACCCTCCCAATCTCACCCTGGTCTTGATGTTTAAATTTGGTAATAGGAAACAGCACATTTAGTATTACTTCAAACATTGAACATAATATTTATTAAACACCTTCTTGGTACTGAGCACTGAGTTAAAGAGGGGTGTTGACAGATCTAACCTTCGCAAAGAATGATCTCTTTAAATACAAACACTTCTCATACACATTTTTTCATGCACATGCTGCAAGATATTCTAAGTTCTGTTATGACACTATCCTTGGCCTATGGAATCTTATAGTCTAGTAGAAGGATAAGACCTGTCAGACACATGGTTGTGTGAACCATAGAATTATAAAACAAAATTCTCTGTGAAGCTGGAAGATATAAACAGATGTTACTAACTATGGGAAAAGGAAAGGTTTCAGGGAGGAAATTAGGTGCTGAGCAGAAGATAAGCTCTTACATAGCACTTACAATTGCGCCCAGGTACTTTGCTAAATGCTTTTTATTTCTAGTAAGAATCTAAAACCAGATTTGAAATTCAAGTTTCCTTGACTTCCAGGCTGCTATCCACTGTGCTCCTTCACTGCCTTATAACATATGGATTGGGTTTTAAAAGAATAGATAAAAATACAATAGATGAAGAGGGAGATGAGAGTATGTGATAGTAATAAGGAATAGCATGAATCAAGGCACACAAGTCGAAAAGAAATTGGAGAGTAGGATGAGGTTAGTTAATATTAAGTAAAAAACGTATTTAAGGGGAAGCTAGGTGGCACAGGGGATAGAATACTGGGCCTTGAGTCAGGAAGACTCATCTTCCTGAGTTCAAATCCAGCCTCAGACACTTACTAGTCATGTGACCCTGAGCAAGTCACTTAACCCTGTTTGCCTCAGTTTCCTTATCTGTAAAATGATCTAGAGAAGGAAATAGCAAACCACACTAGTATCTCTGCCAAGAAAAACCCAAATGGTATCACAAAGAATCAGACACAACTGAAAAATGACTGAATGAAAACTTATTTATGGCCAGTTTGTTTTTAAAAGGGCAATTGGCATAACTGATGAAAAATTCTAAATCTATAAAATACCTTATATTTCTATACTGTGTTCCAGTAGCCAAAAGACTATCACATGTTTAATATCTCCCAACGACTCTGTGAGATAGAGAGGGCAGATGTTTTTATCTTTTTAAACAGGAGGAAAGAGGCCTAAAGATTAATAAGCCCAACATCATCAGACTGAGCTACAAGAATACTAGCTTCATAAATCAAATTGAATGCTTTTCTTTTACATGTTTCTATTTATTTCTCCAATTTAAAATAATTTCTCACGTAGAAATAACTGAACTGGTTCTGAAGATCAATCTGTGATGTTATGTTAAGTGACCTGAATTTTGAGAGATTTTTAATAGGGGTGGGGAACCTGCAGCTTCAAGGCCATAGGTGGCCCTCTAGGTCCTCAAATACAGCCCTTTGACTGAATCCAATATTCACAGAACAAATCCTGTTAATAAAAAGATTTGTTCTATAAAATTTGGCCTCAGGCTGCACCCAAGAACCCTAGAAGGCCACATGTGTCCTCAAGACTGCAGGTTCCCCACCCCTGAATTAGAATAATCTAGTTGGGTTCTTGTTTAAAGAAAGAGGGATATTGTTTTAACCAGAATGGTCTTTCCTGGTGAGAACAACCTCAGAGAGAATGGTACTACAAGTATCGATGTAAATCAATGTAAGGTATTTGACAGAAGGGTCCATTTTTGTCTTTGTAGCTCTGGTTTGATCACCTTGCTAGGTAGGAAGCAGGTGCTTAATAAATGTCTTGAATAATTGATTGGTTGGTTAATTTATTGAAGGAAAAACACAATTCTGAAATTCAGAGGCTGATGGCCTTCAATATCAGATTTCAGAATTATTATTTATAATTTAATTTTATATATATCATATGTTTGAGTCTTTTTTAGAAAATCTTTGTAAGATGAATTCTCTTCTGTAAAGACTTGAAATCTAAAATATATTCATTTTGAACAGATAATAATAATGTATAGTATTTATTCCTTCATACACAGAGTTTCTAAATATTTGATTTTCTGACCAGTACTGTGCTATCCTTCACTGGCAAACTATCTCTGGATGGTCATAGTAGACTAGAATAGTTTTCTTGAGGATTGAAAGTAGAACTATAGCCTATTTAAGAAACAGAATGATCAATCCAAGTAGACAAGACTTGAGTTTATTGATAAAATTCATATCTTCCTTCTGAAGGTGACAGTTACAACAAACTTGGGTTCAAAAATAAAATATTCTGAATGACAAATGTTCAGTTTGTAGTCTTAGTTTTTACAAGTATACTCTTTCATGATAAAAGACCAGGTGAAAACGAGTCAGTGGAATCTGGTATCAATTAATTTAACAATTAAAATAAGAAATAATAACAAACATTTATTTTCAAGTCTTACATATATTATGAAAAATAGTTACAAAAGGATTGTGTTTGTGAGGTTTAAATCTTAATTCTAATTGCATCTATCTGAAAAAAAATGTTCAGAGGGAAAAAAAAAACAATCATAGAATTTGGATAGTGACTTGTATAAATTGAGTTTAAAAATAGGCTCTTTTAATGAATAGTTCACTCATATGTTGCTTAGCAACTATGTAGAATCATATGACCTATGGCCTTTATTTGAAAAAAAAAAATAAAAAAATTGTCATATTAGTGGGGTGGGCTATTTGGGACAATCACTCATTGCAATCTGGTATCCAATTCAGAAAGGAAATGTTCAGCATTGATCATTAAAAAAAACACAACTAACTGCACAAATTCATAAATAATTGCTTAGTTTCCAGTTTTAATATTAATGTGCATCAGAGAAGCACAATGAAAAAATGTTCAGATGACATACAAGAGAGGGGCAATGACAGATCTAACCTTGACTGCACAAAGAATTAAACAGATCTCTTTAAATACAAGTACTTTTCATACACATTATTTTCCCACCCCAAAATATAAACTTGTTTCTTTTAGGTATATACAGGTTTATAATGAAATCCTGGATTCTGAAAAGAAAAAAAAAAGTCTGAGGTATAGCACCATAGAACTTAGCACCCTGGAGGATGCTGCTTCTCTTTGCAATTCATCAAAAGGTAACAACAGCAGAGAAGAGTTGATTTGAGTGTGTTGCCAAAGGTCTTCCAGTTTTTTGCCACCTGAGATTTTTTGGCGACTTCAAATAACAGAGCTCTTCAACATCAATATATACAAAGGGATTTTATTATTATTATTAATTATTATTATTATTGTTAACCAGAAAATGGAGTTGAAGTCACTGGAAATTACAGCTTTATTTCTCATAATACATACACAGTATTTATTGCCATCAACAGAGTTTTGTAATTTTTATAAAGTTAGAGCCAGATGCAATTCAGAGACACATGCAAGTTTTGGAAATGGACAAAGAAAATAACAGTATAGTACTGTACATAAAATAATTACAATTTATTAAACACATCTTCTTAGCACCTCCTGTGATGGATGGGAAGGAGCACCATGTCTTTCCTATATATATATGTTATTGATGGATTTTTGTTTGTTTGTTGCTTTTTAAAAGAATAGCACCAAAGGAATCCAAATAGGGGAAGGAGAGGAGAGAACAGGGAATGAAAAATCAACCCTAAGTTTTCCATCTCTGCCACAGTATACATGTCTTTCATGATTTTTGAATAATTTTAAGTCATGTGATTCTGGCCCTACAAGGGCAACACATATTTTCTAAATAATACATACATACACGGCAAGACATTTTCTACACCATCCATATTCAAAACTTGCATGTGGCATGAAGTGGGCTGCTGGTACCAAGGTAAAATGTTTGTCGGTTTATATTTTCATTGCCCTAATCTTAACCAAGGAAACAAACTGGGCCAACTTCGAATCCAAACTTCTGATTCTGATCTCCAAAGTCATTAATCATCACATCAACAATAGGTACTTGGTCTATTTTAGGGGTGTTGATTTCAATCACACTCTTCCCAAAGCCTTTTCTTGACTGTGAAATGAAAAAAAAAAACCAATGATTATGTATAAACACATTTCTGACAAGCCTTTTATGAATATATTTTGTGTTTTCCCAAGGACAAGGGGAGAGTAAAGAGGTAGAGAAGGGAATACTTCTACCTTGCTTCTAATTTGTTATTTGTCATTAATATTGTCACATTTCTTTTGCATTATGGAAATCTTTCCAACTGAAGCATTGGTGAATATATTACAAAATTAGCAGGGCAACAGGAAAGATGGAACCACAGTATTATGTACAACAAGGGAATAATATGCTATTTGGAGATGATATAGAAAGCATAATATGAAAATTGATCCCCTTTACGGGACCATATTTCATAAGTAGATTACATTTCCATGTTTTTATCATTATAATTATGATGCTATTCAGTAAATAATCATAATTAATTATTGTGACATTAACTACTACAGCTTAACATTTGCAAAGCAGTCAATCAATGTTTTAAATGCTACAAATAATTCTACAAGAAATAGTTTAAGAACATATAAAACAAGATTTGAAAAAAAATCATTTCTACCTCATGATTTTTGACTTATCTCAACTCCTTTATATTTTCTTGCTGGAGTCAGGTATAACTTTCTTGGTATTTTCCTAATCTTCTTTTGAACTCAGTGATATACACAACTGTTTCTTCACTGCTGTGACTTTTGGAGGGTTTATTTACATTAATTCCTACTGTTTCAATGGAGTGTACTATGGCAGATTTTCAGTTGAATGTTGCTGTTTTCATGGGGTAATTAATTGGAAGTAAATAAGGTTCCAAATAACAAGATGGCCTCCAACATAACCTGAAGATTGGCACTAAATGTTTACCTAATCAATAAGCATAATGTAGTCCCAATACCAAAAGAAAATTCAAGGAAGGGGCTTGGGGAAAAGAAATCCTGTTGGGAAAAAAAAAAACATCATCCTGAAGATTTTTTATCTGCCTACTTGGAATCATGGACTCAGAGGGTTAAGAAACTGAGATTTTTAGTCAGGCTTTCAAGATGACTCTGCCATGGGGTGGTAGTCACAATACACAACCAATCCTCTTAGAAGCACAATTCTTGTAACTTAAATATTTTTCCCTAGGAAAATAGGTATCTGATACATACACACACACACTCATGTAAATTTTGATTGATAGACTAGATGTCTATAAATAGGCACATATACACACAGGCATGTGCAGAGGTGTGTATGTATGTGTGTGTGAGCGTGTGTGTGAGTGTGTGTGTGTATCTGTGTAGAATCTTAAGTGTTACCATAATTTACTAAAGTTAAGTTTTCATACCCATGAAAGGTCTCTAAAATTGTCATAGGAATGGTTCTCTGCTCACATTATTTATTAATGATTGTTGAAGGAAACATGGGTTCCTCCTATTACCAATACAAAATAAGCAAGACCAATACTGTTGCTTCTTATATGGTTTTAAAAAATAGTATCTTTCTTTGTTTATTTAAGGGACCACTCCTAGGTGTTCCTAATTAACTCTGCTAAGGGCATATTACTGTTAAACATCAAATCCCAAATAAAATTGGCATCCATTCACCAAATAAATATGACACAGAGCTGCATGGAGAAAATGACTAAGCAGCCTTGTCATTCTGCTAAAGGAAAAGAAAACACAAAATTACGTAAAAAAGTCTGAACTTCTACTTACAGCACAGCCATCATAGAGAGCTTTGATGTAAGGGCTGTTGTCGTAAGACATCTCCTCATCATTTGATCCTAAGAACCGGAGTGCTTTGTCATGACTGTCAGATGTCACATCATACCAAGCCACTGACTGATGACAATTATAGGTGAAATTTTGCCTGGCAGAGGCACTCAGGAGTTTAAGGAATGTCATTTGAACCATATTAATGGAATTCCCTTCCACATCCAAGTAAGAGAGCTGTGGGAGAAAAAATGCAGGCATATGAACATCTCTTCCCCCCTCCATACACCCTGAGACATCAAAGAACAGAGCCTCTGATGACACTAAATGGTGTTCAGACACATTTAGATGCATCTATAGACACATTCTGACTCAATGAATGGAGACAGGCTTTAGGGACTAGACCACACAGAACAAGAATTCGAGGTTCAGGATTCAGTTCTATTCTCCTATTTGTCAACTAGTATGCCACTAAATAAATCATTTAAGGTCCTTGTCACAGTTTCTGAATCAGTTAAGATAATACATCCATGTAATTGGCTCTGCTGCATCCAGATGAATGCTTTTAAAGTTGAGGTATATGTAGAAATGTGTATATGTGAATTAGGTTTTATGGGGGGGGGAGGAAATCACGAGTTGGTAGAGAATTATGAAAAGAGGCTAAATTTAGCATCTGAGGATGCCCACTATCTGGGTGACCTTGGGCAATTCAACCTAGCCCAGTTTCCTCTTCTGTAAATGAACAGATTAGCCTTTGGACCAGAAGGCCTGATTAGGGGCTGGGGGGGCTTCTTCTTGCTCTCTATTTATTATGTGATTTTTTGGACAAGATTTGCCAGAACTTCTTTGGCCATTGGTATAACCACCTATAACCCAGCAGAGAAACATGCCACAATGAGGTATTGGGATAGACCTTTAGCAGAAACAAATATCAGATACAGACAAAAAAATGTGAAACTCAAGATTCAAACTTTGGTATTTGGAAAATGTATTAGCATTGTTGGCACCACTGACTCTGAGTAGGTGATATTGGCAGAAATGTACTGAGGGCTTAAGGGTCAAGAATTTAAAAGGATCTATTGTCAACCCACCCTATGACATTAAAATGAAAAAAATATATGCTACATGATTGTTTTGAATTTAACAACTTTAAAAACATGAAGATCTTTAATTGTCTTATGCACATTAAAAATTTTTTTTCTCATTTTATATTGTCTCTAGGAAACCTGTTAATACAAAAATTTTAATTTCATGGAAGCTTTTAAGGCTTAACTTAAACCTAAGAGAAAACTGAATTTGAGATCAGAGTAACTGGGTTCAAATCCTAGCTTTGCCATTTATTATTTGCGTGATCTGGGATAAGTCACTTTCCTTCCCTAGGCCTCAGTTCCCTCATCTGTAAAATGAAAGGAATGTATTAAATGGCCTCTATGGTCTCTTTCATCTCAGATTCTATGAACCTAAAACATCCATGAAAAAATTAATAGAACAGAAATATATTTTATTATAAATAATAGAGAAAGCTTGACAATGGATATAGTGTTGAGCTGAAAATCTGTTTCAGTCCTACCTTTGCTACTGACAAGCTAAGGCGTCATGGGCAAGTGACTTAACTTCTATATGCCATCTGCAACACTCTAGGAGAGCTTAACTGTGTTATTTAAAGAAATCAAGTGACCACAAAGCTTAGTCTACTCAACTCCTATGTCCTCCTCTAGGGAGAGAACAATATACTGACTGGGCCTAAAAATGGCAAGAAATTTAACTCTTTGATATAGTATGAAAGGGCAGAAACTCTACAGAAGTACTGTCATTGCTATAGTGGATATTCCTAATATAATCATATTAGAATGTTAAGTTCAAACAGTCAAAAAACTGAAGCATTTAGTTGATTATATATTTCAGTAAAAACTCAGGGTACTTCCATTCATTCTGTCAGAGAAATTTTAGTCCATCACTAAAATCTGAGAGTGGCCTACTACATCTGAATAGAGCAGTTTCCAGAATATAGAGAAGGGTGCTTGTACTATATAATTCAGCCTTTTACAGGGATAGTCTGAATTTACAACTGGAGCTTCACTTGTGATGGTAGCAATAAATGATTGCATGGAGCTATAATAACATACCAGTTTTCCTCTCTTGAATTCACTAAACCAGCTTCCTGGCTTCTCCTTTGGCCAGGATGAAATTCTTACCTATTGTAAAAGAAGAGAAGGTTTGGGAATGTTATCAAGAGAAAGAATTGTGTGTCTCTAAACATTTCTGGATAAGAAAAAGAAAACAAAATGCATCATCTGCACTATTACTTTGTTGAACTCCAAGGTCATGAGAAGAACAGGGAGGGAGAAAAACACGAGAGGGGCTTGATTTTGCGAAATTGGAAAGACATCCCTCCTTCCTTTACGTGTCTCAAAAAAAGTCTGGAGGTGGAAATGCACTAATAGCCATAGGGTTTTGTTTGAAATCTTAATGTGGTTGGTAGTTCAAAAAAGGACTGCTTTTTCCAGTAGCCATCTGTCAGCATGGAGAAATACTCAGTATAGTTAATGTAAGGAGACACTCTGAAGATCTCTTACTAGGAAATAGCAGGCTCAGGAGGCAAAAATCATGGCTATGGAACTGGTTTTCTCATTCCATCCCCTGTGTAATTGAAGAAGTTTTATATAGCCTTGGGAATACAGTTACTACTGAGATTCAGAAAGGGGTGAGGGAGAAGAAGAGTGAGGTTTCACAATAGGGAATAATACTGATCATTGGGGGGGGAGCTTATTTCCATTTCCATAAATTTCTCTTTCGTGCTGAAGCTTGGCTATTCTCCACTGCATAGCAGGTGGGTGTGTATTTTTTTTTTCTTTCCCATAAACACAAAGCCAACTTTTCCACTGAAAAGCTCAGCCTCACATATAGCAACTTATGATGCCTTTAGGGGTTTCTGTACCTCTGAATGCTGCATAACATTTACTAGAAAAATGAGCTTTAGTACAAGAATACAAATGAAAACCAAATTCTCCTCCTATGTAGCACACTCAGTATTCTTCTTACACTTATACTAGGAAAGAATTTGCCCTATATCATAATGATTTGCATCAAGTTTAATTAGAAATGGAAAGCAAAATTTATAGAACAAAAAGACAATTAAGGGTACCTACAATGTCAACTACTAGTTTAGTCTAAATGGACAGACCATACTCAGAATAATGGTTTTTATTTTACTCCATATAGGCCTTATTCTTCAGATATTAATGTTATTTGAGCATAATATGCATCTTTAAACTATGTCATGAAATATTTCAGTTTGAACAGAAAAAAAACAACTGGTTCACAGCTGTGCTGTGTCATGGGACATGGGGGAATGTTAGCAAGCAAGCAGGTGTATAGAAAACACATCTGGGCTGAAAAAAAAAGAGGGAGGGGCATTTGTTAACTCTGCGTATCATTTCATTGCCTTATTCATGTTTATGCAAATGGAATATACTAATTACTCTGTAAGAAAAGCAGATATATGAAAATGTGACAGTATAATTCTCCTGCTTAGTTCAATATTGCAAAAACATGGCAAGAACTGTCAGCAGTCACTATCAAAACAGATTGGTACTTACTCCTTCAGATTTCTTGTCAGGGGAAATGCAAGTTTCTCCACCAGCTGTGAAGTTACAGTAAACTTTGAAGGAATCTCCGGAACAGCCTTGGTTTGGATCAATCCAATATTCACCTAAAAGATACATGGCATTAGTAACATGAAGGATCATTTATATAAAGTGTTGTCATACTCAGGGACAACTAGATAAGCCTAGAGTCAGAAAGACCTGAGTACAAATCCAGCTTCAGACACTTAGCTGTGTGATCCTGGGTAATTCACTTAACCTTCATCTGCCTCAGTTTCCTCCTCTGAAAAACAGACTACAAAGACAAAACCTCAAGGTGCTTACATTCTGGGGAGTTATACTGTGATCTTATCTCGATGCCTCATTGTGTAACAGAGTTGACTGGTTGTTCAATGACAGCAGAGCCGGAGGTACAGAAATGTTTCATGAATGACCTGGTGACCAATGGTTTTTAAGAACCAGTTTAGTTACGCTTGGAGAAGCTTATTCCCAGAAGGTTGGACACTAGGTAATAATCTCTATTCTCCTGCTGCTACAGAAGCTCATGAAGGTTTCTACTGATGTCAGGTCAATTCAATAATTATTAAATGCCAGACACTGACTTAACTCTGGGGGTACAAAGAAAGGTAAAAAAAAATCCCTGCCCTCAGTGAGCTCCCAGTCTAATGGAGGAGACAACTTGTAGATATTTTATAGAAGAAAGCAGAGATCGTCTCAGAATAAAGGTACTAACATTAATTTTGTACTGTCTCTTTTTAAAAGAAGATATATATTAACGATAAGAATCTAAAATGACAGTTTTAGCTTACCCTAATTGTAATCTACCACAAAAATCTATGCTTTAGAAACATGAAATGCAACAGGAATTAGTGTCAAAGTTAGAGCCGAGATTTGCTTCTGAATTGTTCATCTCCATGGTTCTCTGCTAACTCAAGTACCAGAAAGACATTGGATTATGCATGACTAAGAACCTGCAGGGTTAAATTTGGAGAGGCTCTTCTCCAAGAGCTTGATAAGGAAATAACATTTCTTTGGACAAAACAACTCAAGAAATGGTGGAGGTGACACAGTGATGATTCATGCATCTTCTGAAATAGTGACAAAGTCTGTTACTCCTCTGCTCAGACGCCTCCAGTTCCCCACCACCTGTAGGATTATATATATAAGAATGGACAACACTGAGAGTAAGGCCAGTTTTCTCCTGTGATGTTTAAAAAAGTTCCAGATACATACATAGTTTCTGGGTAATTTAGTCATTTTATTAATAAGGCCAATGAGTTATTAATAAAAGGATGGTTATTTGGCTATCTCTCTTAGACCAAAGGCCACAGGGTTCACAGTTTATATACCATTTTCAATGAGGGCTTGTCCAAATAACCTTTGGACACAGAAATTATCTCTACTCAAAACACCTGCAGCCTTGGGCTATCTAGGCAAAAGGATCTGTCTCCACACAAGCTAGAGAAGAGCACAAAGGGCTTCCCCAACCTAGATTAAATTCCTTGCAAGGTTGGGTGGGGTCTAACCAAGATCCGGAGAATCAAAGGCAATCTCTGTCCTTCAAAAAATTTGAACTTTTTAAAATGAGGAATTTAGAAAAAGAGAAGAGCCTCTGAATCTCCCCAAGATGTTGGTTATTAATAGTCATTTCTCACACTCCTTAAACATGAATTTACACTCTTCCCACAAATTCCCTCTTCTCTGTCTATTCATACCCGGCACTCCTTTCAAAGCCTAGACCAAGTCCTATTTCTCTTTCTAATCCTTCTCCAGCCACTGCAATGGACTCTGAACTTATATTGAACTTGGTCATTGCTATCTGAAATAAAGACTTGTGTATGCCAAATAACTCTGTATTTGGCAAAGACAAAACTGAAGGATACTAGAATCCTGAGCATCTGAGCTACGAACCCCAAATGTCCTAGCTAATGTAAAAAATAAAAGCATCTTTGATAAAAGAATATGTATTACCCGTGTTTCCCTGATAATAAGACACTGTCTTATTAATTTTTTTGGACAGAAAAACACCAGAGGGCTTATTTTCAGGGGAGGGCTTATTTTAATGAACATTGACAGCAATTTTAATAAACAGGTAAATGTGAACAAAAAAATGTACCTTTATTCAATAAACAAATCACTGGGGAAGAACAGGATGATGCGCTCACTGCTGCAGCTCTGATTGGATGCAGCTCGGAGCGCGGCGTGCGTTTCGGGGGGGGGGGGAGGTGCATACAGAGGGTACCGTAATGTAGCATGTAGCGCAGGGGATCACCTTCACTACAGTAGCAATCTCAATAGGGCTTATTTTCGGGGGAGGGCTTATTATCGGGGAAACATGGTAGTACCTCTCTTCTATCAAATCTCATTACTAAATTTGAGACCCATTTGAGTAGACTCTAGTAAAGGGGTAGGGAACTGTGGCCTCAAGGTCTTCATGTGCAGTCCTTTGACTGAATCCAAATTCCACAGAACAAATCCCCTTAATAAAAGAATTTGTTCTCTAGAGTCTAGTATATTTCTAGTGATGATTTCTATACAAGAAGTGTAGGTGATATCGCTGAGGAAACAGATGATCAATAAAGGAGTTGGTATAGTGATGTAGAAAGACTAAGTGTAAAAGCTGCAATTCAATTTAACAAATTCAAACACTAGTGTGCTAAGTTCTGGGAATACAAAGACAAAAACAAGTCATTCCCTGCCTTCCACAAGCCAATATTAATCTACTGGAAGAAAACAATGAAGGTAAGTAAATACAGAATATAAACAAAGTAACATTTTCTAGACCTTCAGGAAAAATCACAAGCAAGAAGTGAAATTTGAGATGAGTCTGGAGAGAGCTAGACCCTAAAGGCAGAAATAAGGAAGAAGGCCTGGGAACAGACTGATCAAAGCCATGGAGGTGGGAAATGGTATGTTATATACAGGAAAGAATATTAGGATGAGTTATATAAAATCAAATGAGGACAACAGCTTGGAACCAAGGATTTTAAATACTAAGTAAAAGAATATTTTATAGACATTAAAGGACTAACAAAGCTTCTTGATCAGAGGAGGGACATTTAAACCTCTGCTTTAGAGATATCCATTTGTAACTGTGCAGAAGATGGGCCATGGAAAGGAGAGACTTGACACAGGGGCACCAGTTTGTAGACTATTGTGATATGCCCAGCTGACAATCTTTGTGACATATGGCTAGCCTGAGCACTGCCTGGTTACTCAAAGAATGTAAAAGGACCAAGAGAAAGATTTAAGACAGTGAAAAAAATTCTCAAAAGATGAAAAATGATGTATGGATTGCATTCTATGGCAAGAGGAGGAATATTCACATAATTTAGATCAGGGGCCCATTAAAATACTGACGAAGCACCTGCAATATGCAGAACTCTATGATACATTCCCAGAATGTAGCACTGTATCTGGTACATAGTAAGTGTTTAATCAAATCTGTTGAATTGAATTGCATCTTTTACTTTTTTTACTCCTTCTACATGAACATAACAATTCTTTTCCTGATCATCTCTTTCTTCAATGATATCACCTACATGCCTTCTTTTATAGCAATCATCACTAGACATATCCTAGAGCCCATTTGTGTGTATACTGTTCATCATTCTATTGACTTTTGGGTCACATGTAGCTTTACTTGCTTGGGCATTGTAGTGTTCCAAGATGTACAGCCACTGAGTGTCACTTGGGAAAAGGATATTTTGTCAAAAAGATAAGATTTTTGCGCTGGGAAGCTACTTAGATTCTGTAAAAGCACAGTGTGATTTCCCAAGCATAGTCTAGGCCATCCTCTTATTGCTTAATTATGGGCCAAAGTCACAATCCATCTGTAGAATGTGTCCCAGATGTTATAGAAGAGAAAGGCAATATGTTGAATGGTAGGATCAGAATACCAAAAGATTATGACAGTCTAAAACATTGGGTTGAAAATAATAATATTAACTTTAATAGGAACACATTAGATTATAGATCCTAGGGTCATATATGAAGTCTTATGTTGAAGTTTTCACAAATAAAATATGTGGGAAGCATGACTAAGTAGCTTTTATTTTTCTGAGATAAGAAAGTTTTGGTGTGCTTCAAGTTTATTGAATTGAATTTGCTGAATTTAATTATAGAATATATAGAATCGATAGTACCTATACTTATTTCTTAGATAAAATCTGTGCTTGATTAAAGTGAAAATATACTCATTGCTCTTAAAATTACAACTTTAATTTTATTTATTTACTAGTCAATATTTATGCTCACTGAAACTAAGAAATAGACTGGATCAACCCTTCCTATTTTGAAGACTGCTTCATACTCTACCTATAATGGAACAAAATGATCCTTACTAAGAAGTAACTGAGACACACTGGCTATTTCTATTTGAGGGACAATGCAATTTCTTATTTGGCCTAAAATGCCTCATTAGGAGAACTAGTGATTGAGTCAATTCTGAACTTTGAAATCCACATGTATTCAGTTAGCCTATGTAATTTCCTCTACCTTAATTCTTAAAATATAGAATAAAATAAAACATCATGTTATCTTTAATCATCCAAAGTAAACCTTGTAACTTAATAAAGTCCTGTTTTATAGACAAGGGTTTTCCTTAGCAGAACTTGAATTACCCTCATTGTAAGTTGATTTTTTTTCTTTCTCAAAGTCTGAAATTAATGATCATTTTCTTTAGTTTTGTTTAGAGACTATATTAACCATATAACAAGGATTAATGAGCTGACAATACACCTTAGTAAATCAGAGGTTCAGTGCTTTTGCTTTGTCATGTATTATTAACATACCATCTGGGAAGTCTGGATGGGAGAGCTGCAGATCTTTGCAAGTTCGGGATGGATTGTTCTGGGTGCCCATGGGATATTTCATCCGCTCAATGTCTTGTTTCAGAGAATTGAGAGAACCAAAGATTTCCTCCATGCCATCAGAGTAATCAAGGATGTTATCTCCTGTGTCAGCTTGCATACCCTCGGCATGCCGTCTTGTCTTTTTGGGTGACAGAATTGGTAAAGGCTGGATGACTTCACCGGGAGGGCCCTATAAATGTAGAATCAGAAGCTATTTCCATGCATTATCGAAAATTCATAATGTTCAGGTGTATCTATAATTGCCTAATTACTTTGTAATTAGAAAGCTATTGCTCTCCTGAAGTAGATCTGCAATGATCTGATTTTTATCCCATTAGTGTATTTCAGTATACAATATCTATAGAATTGGCTCATTTACTAATTTTGGCATGTGTATTATTAGTTTAGTTTCACGTTCTCCAATAGACCTCTAGCTCCTATGGGCAAAGATTTTTCTGGGTGTGTGTGTGTGTGTGCTTCTCTTATACAAGGCAAAGTTAGAATATGGGTACTATTAACACTATCTCTCTTCCAGCACTTAGCAAAATAATTGAGAGAATGCAATTGCAATTTAAAGTAATTGAGTCTGAATGGAGTCTTCCTATTTTCCTGAGTATGTAAATAATTGCTTGCATTTGCAATTTTGATGCCACATTCATAAATTTTGGAATCCTTGGAATTTGTACTTTACTACTGAGGTTTAGGTTTATTTAATTTTTATGTAATCAAATTTTACTCCTTCCAGGAAAAAAAAACAATAATAACAGTAGTCTACATCATCAAATATGATAAGGGGAAAATATCCCCATGTTTTGTGCTCATAGTCTAGACATAAAAATGGACTCAAAGGACAGTTTTGAATTTCATTTTTATGTCTGGTTCCTCTATACAAATGTACTGCCAATGCAGGAGTTAAGGCATACTTTTGGAAGCTATATGCACAACTAGAATAAATGTGAAATGTCTGCACTTCTGTGTTCAGACACAGTGGACACATGGAGGAGTCCATGAGATATGTACACATTTGCTTTTATTGCACTAATGACATATACCTGAGGGGAGTAGATATATGCCACAATCCTGCTATAATTCTGATAATTACAGCATGAATCTTTCATTACAAGGTATACGTGGGATATTTATTCCCAGAATATAAAACAGACTCAAAGATAATTCAGCTCAGGGCCTGGAGACCTACTTTAATGTAAGAGATACTTTTGTTGTTTTCCACATTATCAATGTAAATGATGGCAACATTTGACTTTAAGTTTTTAAAATTCTTTTGTACTCAGAGAGATCATCTAAAGTCTCAGGATATAAAGTGTTAATATAACCTTAGTACAAAAATATACTCACTGGAGGCCCAGGAGGCCCAGGAAGACCACTGTCACCCTTCTGACCAGTAGGACCCTGTTGAAAAGAGAAAGGGATTAATGCTGTGAGTCCTGAGAAGAATACATAGAAAGGTTCACAAATGAAAAATGAAAAACTTTAAAAAAAATGTAGGTATACTTACAGAGGAACCTTTGTTGCCTTTTGGACCCTGAGGACCCTAGAAAAAGGAAAATGACAAATAGGCATGAGAATCTGTGACAGTAAAGCAATATCCTGACCCATCTGAGGGGAGTAAGATACTGTCAGACATATCTAGAGCATGAACTTACTGGCAAACCTGGAGGACCAGGGGGGCCAACAGGACCAGCTGGACCAGGAATCCCCTAAAGAAAGAACCAGGGAATTAGAGCCTTCCAGGATACATTTTTAGTTTTCCCTGAGTAGTGATGCATTCTACAGAGCTCCCCCAAGGCACATGACTCAATTAGAATAGTGTCATATAGTGTCTAGATGCAAGGAATGTATTAAAAAAAAAAACACCTAAGCCTGAGGTTTTATTAATAAAGGAATTCCCTACGAGGAAATATCCTCCACCAATGCCCCGGGGCACCAGAGTAGTTAATGGTTTGTCCTAGGTCAACTAGTCTATTGTAAAGGGTGGGATTAGAATGCTGATCTTCCTCTCTCTGTGCCAACTCTCTAAGCCTATCCAGGGCTACTTCTTTCACTCTCATTTCAACCTATTGATTTGATGGACAGTTATCCCCCCAACTTGGGGATGGGGGGCTGTGGGTGTGGCACTCCTCATATCTGAAAAATCCAAGTAGAAATTTTTGGCTCTCCCTTTGTACCACAGAAGAAATCTGAATTATTATGGCAATAAAAGATAAAATGTTAATATTATACAATAGTATACATATAAAATTTTATGCATTTCTGAGTTTCCAAACTTTTTTCTGTGTTATCTGTTGGCTTTTGTATGTCATCTGTAGCTTCTGCAAAATTCCCATTTAATTTCTTACACTAGCCCATGATATAGCAAAACTGCAATGGGGAAAGTCAATGATGTGGAAGGGATAATTGCATATCTTTTTTTTCCCCTCTAGCCAGTGAATTTATTTATATTTCCTACTTGAAAACTCTCTAACCCATAACTTCTACAACATGAAACAAAAATCATTTCTTAAAAATAAAGTCCTGATATTATGCTTGAAATGTAGAGCCTTTGAATTTTATTTCTTCACATACATAGAAGAATATTTCCTTACAAGAAATACTGATGGATAGACAAAGAAAGGGATAATTTGGGACTTTTTTTTTTAATACTAACACCATCACCCTTGGCTCCTGGAGTTCCTTGCGTTCCTGGAAGTCCCCTGTCTCCTTTTTCACCTTGTTCTCCTGGAGGACCGATCAGACCTATCAAACCAGGATGACCCTTTGAAAAAAAAAACAGCGAAAAACAAATTTGCCACTAGACAAACTTTACTTATAATATCAAATTCAATTTTGTACCTTTACTCTTATACTTCAAAAACTAAGTCCTCCACTGTCGTTTTCAATATCCTTGAAATAACCAACACAAGAGATTTGGATGGGACAATAGAACAAGAAGGTAGGGGCCAGGTGGTATATAAGCAAAGGTGTTTTGGAGACAGCTTTTTATCTAAACTAGAGAGTTTATTATTAAATTTTCAATGTGAGCATTTACATCTTGGGAATCAGCAAACCCTACAATCAGGGTTTGATTTATTCTTGTTATTGTTTTTTAATTGTCATAAGAAAGCAATGGAAAAAATATTAATATGCAGATTAAATTTGAAAGTGCATCGTGCCTACATTTTTTTTTTCCTGGAGAGCTAGTTATTAAACATTTCTCAGCATACCCAGTCTTCAACCAACTCTTCTGTTTTTAGGCCCTTGTTTACCTAGCAGGTTATTTGAAAGAGAATTGAGATAAGCCTTTCCAAAAAAGTCTACCATGAGAGTTCAGTCTCAGGAAGGAGTCTCCATCATTAACTAACCAATAATAACCATATTATGTTACATTAGAAACAAAAAGAAAATTAAAAAAATATTTTAATGAGCATCTCTCATTAAAGTATTATGTTCCTTCAGAGCTCTCATGTTCTCTCAACAAAATTTCTTAATCCTTAAACATCACCTGATTTTTCATTCTTCACAATTACTTTGCATATTACACAAGATCCTGTCAAATCTCTTAATGTTTATCCATTCCACTTTTGTCTTTTCCTGTTTAAAACTGTCAACATTGGCATCTCATTATTCTATGTGTTTATTTTATGGACAGTTATTTTAGTATAACCATATGCCTTGTCCATATGGTTTCTTGATGGAGACCTGGAAGGGGATGGTGATGGAGATGGTGGAGAACAAATGGAGCATCCTATAATTGTCCCACTGTTCCACACTTGACAGAATGGGTCTTTCTTGAATATAGCTGGAAGGGTGAGATTTAATTCCAATCAGATTGGTTAGGGTGGCAGAAAAAAATGGAATGATCTTTAAAAATTGATGCAATTTCAACATATAATTTTTCCTTAAAAATAGGGAACTCATTTATTTATAAAGGCCATATTCTTAGTTTTTTAGTTGTTTTTCACTCTTAAAAGCTAATTCTATTATAAGGAATATATAATAGGTAAATAGGTAGATAAATAGACATACATATTATATACATGCACATGTATACATGTACATCACACAATATGCATTATATACACATGTGTGCTTACATGTGTGTTTTACTGGCTGCATGCTTAACTTACCTTCTCCCCTTTAGAACCAGGGTCACCTTTCAGTCCAGGTAAGCCAGGGGGGCCCTAGGTCAAACAATGAAACAAACAAGTCAAAAACCACAACATTAGTGTCTGATATACAGTTATAATGGATTGACACAGAGTTTATCAGATCTTAGAAAAGGATAGTTCAACATAATTATGGTAGAAACCAATATGAATCTTGAGACCCTAAATACCTATATGTATTTTAAATCAGTGTGTCTTACTCTTTAATAACAGTAACATTTCTGATTCTGAAGAAGGAATAGGGAGCTGTTTAAATGAATGGACAACTAAAGAGAAAAAGAAAAGTTAAGATGTCTATAAGGAGCTTTCCAAACTCTATAATAATGTTTTAGCCAATGGATTCTTTCTTGCCATTTTCCTCCTTTCCAATTATTATCTTTCAAAAGGTTAAGAGGATGTCTTGAAAAAAATAATCTTCAAAGTGCTTTTGATGCTGAACTATTTCGGTATGATTTATTGACAGGCAATGAGGATACTTGTATTAAAAATTTCCTCCATATTTTGGAAACAAAAGGTAAGATAAAAGGTTTTCTCGTGCTCATGGCTGCAGCTCTTTTGTTTTCAGAATAGTTTTCCATTTAGCTAACTCGGCACATTTAAGAAGCCACTAGAGACAGACAGAATTTTAAAAGCTAGAAGGAATACTTAAAAATCATGAATTCCAACTTCCTCCTTATACACAAGAGGAAACTAATGTACACTAATGTTAAGAAACTAACTTGTACCACCTTCATTACAGCATTGCTGTGGGTAAAGTACTTTATAAAACTTTAAAGCACCAAATAAATATGAAATTCACAATTAAATTACAAACAATTCAGACAGGTTATTTATGACGTTATTAAGACCTAATGATTGAGGTCTCTTGACTCATGATACTATTATTCTCTTTTTCCCCTTTTAACTATACCCCTTTCTCATTTTAGATCTCTCTCTATATATGACTATATTTCCTGTTTCATCTTTCTTCTTTCCCCCCAACTCTTGGGGTGATTCTTTTGTACTTACATAACAGCTTAATTCCTTATCTTGGGAACATCTAGATATCTTAATTTCTGCGTCATATTTCTTTCTTATACATGGTCACTATAGAAAAAGAATTTGCCCACATCATGATATCATAATGTGGAGTGATTTCAAATCAGGCAATTAATTCCTTTGGCACAATATATGAAGCCTTGTAGTGCTTAAGATCAATCTTAGAGCACTTTTAGATGAATATTCTTGACTTTTTCAGCATCTAGATTTGATTCCCTTCACAATCAATCTTAAAGGTAGTACAAGAATAGCTCTATGTGTGTGTGTGTGTGTGTATATATATATATATATATATATATGTCTTTTTTTTTTTACTAAGATAAAAAGTAGGTGTGGAGGGCGAGGATGAACACTGATAATTTTATTAGTGTATGGAGAATAGCATGGTGCAGTGAGCGGGGAAAAAAATCACTTGAGCTAAGGTTATGAAGAACTCGGTGTGAGCTCCAACTTTGCCACTTACTAGTTCTGTGACAGTCCATAAGTAACTTCACCAGTCTAAGTCTCAGTTTCCACTTTTGTAAGATAAGAATATTACCTACTGAAACTATTTCTCAAAGCTTGTAAGGAAAGTAATTTTTAAAGTAAAGATGTGAGCTATATTTGTGGGTTTAAGAGTATCATTTTGCCACATGATATTTTATTGTATGTGATCTGTTCATGATTTTATTACTTTTTTTCTATGGAATATAAGAAACACATTGCAATGTAATAGCAAAAAAAAAAGGATTTTTAAAACTACACATTTTTAATATGTTAGCATCAGTTCTATGCAATATCAGATTATATACTGGAGTGTACCCAAAACTTCGTATACAACACAAATAATTTATTTTCATGAGCAAAGTCAATTTTGATGTCAATCAAATAAATTTTATCTTCTCAGACATGCTAAGGTACAATAATATGTAATTTTAATCTGTCTGGTAGCTTTTTGAACTTCATTTTTTTTTTGCAGTCTGAAAAATTAACTCATGACAGAGGGAAATCTGCTTATAATGGAACTAGTTTTTATTTCACAAAAAATACACATGATAACATAGAGCTATCTTGTATTCATAAAATTTCTCCAATGAAGTCAAAGACTTGGCAAAAACAAACGCTCTTAAATATTTTATGCTTTGAAAAGGCTGCTATGGTATAACAGACAGAGAGCTTGTTTCCAAGTCAGGAAGTCCTGGGTTCAAGTCCTGCCTGGAATATACAAACCAGTTAATCTCACACTATTCTAGGCAACTCTCTAAGACAAATGTCACAGAATACCTCCATTGTTAGTGAGTTTCCTCATCTAAGAGTTACTTATATGAATGAAATCCCAGGGACAGTCCCTATCCCTATGCTGTTAAAACCACAGAAATATCATTATTAATATAATTTTGATCATTTTCAAATTATTAATCCTCCACTAAAGATTAACTTCAAGATTTTGAAGACTACTGGCTAGTTGCTACCTGATAGACCCTACTGAGCCAGAAAGGCTTTGACTATGGGTCTTTAGATGAAGAGTATGTGTCTATTGCATGAGAAGAAAATGCTTGTCTTTGGAAGATAAATTACGAAAAGATGAATTGTCTCTACTACATACTCATAAAGATTGTCAACTAAGGCACAGTACAATCAAGAGGGACTACCCAAATTAACGGGGCCTAGAAGTATTGGAATAAGTAATGAGGTTTAAACATTTGTCTAACTGCACAGACATCTCCTCTCCACAAACAAATGGTTCTGATTACAAAGAAAATATGTAAGACTCTTGAAGGGATATTGTATTTGAATTGTAATACCCTATATAAATTTCTCCACATTTATTAGGTCTCATTCTATGGGGCAACACCCTCCACCCTTATATGGTGAACTGTGGTTCCAAGATAAGTTTTTTTCAAATATTAACAGTTTTATGAAAATATTGGAGTTTGTGGGATCCAGACTGGATACTCAGTTGAGTGCCTAAAATTAGCTAAATCAGGTCCTGAAATTTCAAGGAAAGGGACTGATGAGATTGAATGACTTAGTCCCTATGAAAAAAGAAAGCTTTATAATATTCTATATTAGAAACATTCCCTTTCTTCTTACTCCTGACTTAATTTAATATACAGACATCTGAAAATACTTGGCTTTAGTTGGACCTAGTAAGTACAGCTATCTGCCAGCTTCCTTATACCATTCTAATAATAATAATGGACATAACATATTCATTTACACATGAAGCCCTTTTCATCCAAAAAATGAATTAAGCCTGACAATACTCTTTTGAATGGGTGTAGAGGTGGTTGATTAATCCCTAGCCCCAAGTTTTTCTTATTCTAGCCCAGGGTCTCTTGTGAAGAGATCAGCAATTGTGCCCGAGATAGGTACAAATGAGACTAGAAGGAAACTGTCAAAATTTATTTTTAAGGACATCCTGAGGCAGGATTTTAACACTGGACTCAAAAATGAAACACGATCTAATTTGCTAAAGCACTGTGGTCCCAGCTCACTAACTCTGGCTACACATATCAGAAAAGAACAGGATATCATTTGTGTTAAAAATTAAAATATATATATTCCATTCCTGCTATTTAAATTAAAATATTATACAGGTCAGGAATATAATCCCCACCCCCTTTCTGTGGATCCAGAGGTCTGGTGGAGCTCCAGCAATTAAGCAAAAAGGATAACCAATGCCATGTATTGAATAACTCTGTCAGATGGAATATAATGAGTTATATGAAATTTAAGATAGAAGTGAATACTCCACGTCAAGTATTTTTCAGAGCAAACCCACTGAGGATTTTTTAAGGCATGATTTCTTAGAATAGGAGACATATAGTTAGGTCTCCTAAAATCTGCAGGGAATTCTTTAGATGTGGTCCATTCATGTAAAAGTGACTCTGTACTCCTATTAAAGTTAGATACAGTCAAACCAATTATAAAATCATTGCCTGAAATAAACTACGTAGAGGTTCTGTGTAGGTAGACATATTTGGATAATTAACTTTTGCCCATTAAAATATATTCCCCTCACACAGACTGAAAAACATGAAGCTGGCTCAAACACATTAGTTCTTTTCACTTTCCCATTTTATGTTCCTCCACTCCTAGAATTCACTGTAGATACAGAGATAGTGACTGAACTTATGATTTCACATTTATATGAACTCCCACATGAGAAAACTCTTTTTACTAATATAGATTGCCATTTCTTTGTGATTTATGATCTTATGGAGTTCCCTAGATCACTGACAGGTTAGTAGGGTTGCCCAAGGTCAAATGGTGTCATAGGAATGACTTGAACTTGGATATTCCTGTCTTTAGAGTCAGCTTTCTTTCCATTACACTTCAATGCCTCAAATATACATGACTATATGTGATCAAGAGTCTGCTGAGAGTGATTTTACCCTAGTGTATTTATGAGAGGAAATACTGATTTGGTACACACATTTGTATTAATTTTCTCATTAATAAGTATACAGATTCTAAACCCTTTCTGTTTTTAACATGAAAATAATGTAAGAAAGAGACATACTAAGTGTTCACACTTGGTCTAACTTACACTTAAATTTGATCTTTGAAATAATTTGGGAAAGTTATTGTATTCTACATAGGTGTTTATATCCTTCAACAACCATCTCTTCAAGTATACTCTTTAAAAAGATTAAAAGAAATATGTTAGTTTTCTTAAGAGAGTAATCTCATATGAGACTCATGTTTTAAGATTGGCCTGTCTGCATCTCATTATTACCAATTTCCTCCCGGGAGTGAACAGTTCTGAAATTAGGATACTAGTTACAGTAATGGGTGACCCTAAGAAGCTGATACAAATTCAAAAACTTCAAATCTTTATTTTGAAAATGTTATCTAAAGGGGATGTGTTTTCTATTTCCACTTCAGAATGCAATAAGATGCAAAACCTCTGGCAAATACATAATTCATGAATATAAATGAAAAGGAAAACAGGGATGGTATATGCTTAAGCTTCAGCATTACAAAGTCCAACATTTTTACCTGCAGCGTTGTGTGTTACAGAATATTTGCTTTGGTATTAGTTTCATTGAAGCCCAAAGCAGTTATGGCCCCTGAACCTTATCTAAAGGTTGGAATACATTTTAACTTAGTGGAAAGTAAATACATTAATATACCAGTTTGGCCAATTAATATGCAATGTTACAAACACTAATACCACTTATATGTTGTTACAACCCAGCAAAAATGATAATAACCATGATAAACATCGAGACTGAAACTCATCATTTCAATCTGAACCTATATATATATATATGGGGTTTTCCTATTTTAAAAATGACTTTGAATGTCTTAGTAATGTGTTTAAACAGAGAGACAGGGACAAAGACAGACAGAGACAGAGGGGGTTAGATAGAAAAGAAGAAAGAGGATGAAGGAAGGAAGGAAGGAAGAAAGAAAAAAAGAAAGAGAAATAAGGGAGGGAAGAAGAGAGGAAGGAAGGAAGGAAGGAAGGAAGGAAGGAAGGAAGGAAGGAAGGAAGGAAGGAAGGAAGGAAGGAAGGAAGGAAGGAAAGAAGGAAGGAAGGAAAAGTAACATGAAAATTAGTTTGCCTGAAAATGAATATTGCAAATCATTAGGTTAAGGAAGAACATAAACTTTCCTTTAAAAAAATTAATTTTCTTTGATTCTTTAATTGTGGTTAGGTTGGCTGGTCACATGAAAGGCAAGGGACACCAAAGAATAGTTTTGCTTACTTAATTTTAGTTAAAATTGGATTGGTTATGGAAGCTATTACAATTAACATTTTATGAGGGGAAATAAAATAAGTAAGGGAATATTTTCCACCTAAGCTTCAAAGTGGCATGATTAAAAAAAATAAATGTGTTTCCTATATTACAAAATTAAGTTTGAAGGGAGAATATATCACTTTGAAGTTGCCACCATAAAAAGATCATTATTAAATGCTTTCTTGCCTAAGGCAATCTGCCAAGTGCTGGGGTCCAAAGACAAAATCAGTAAGTCTTTACCTTCAAAGAGCTTACTTTCTATGGAGGGAATTTAATATGTAAAGATTTAAGAACTGACATTGACATTGATATGGAAATATTCTCAAAATTTCAGAGGGAGAAAGGACCAAAGAGGAGTATCTGTAAAGACTTTTCATTAGAGACACCAGGAATTGAAGCTTGTACAAAAGAGATTCTAAGATCAGAAGTTAGGAAGAAATTGATTATATGACGAAGTCGTGGAAGGGATTGATGGAATGCAACTTGGGGGATAAGAAGCAGGTCAGCTGGTTGGAATATGTTGAGGGCCAGTCTCTGACCCGGTCCATACATGGGAAGAGTCTGGTCCAGGATTTCTCCCAAGCCAGCTCCCCATGAAGGTGATATTCTGTCTTAAGATAGGCTCATCATCTCTTCCCATGTATGGACCAGGTCAGAGACTGGCCCTCGACAGAAATATATAGTATTTGGAAAGGAATAATGTACAAGAGACCTGAAAAGACGGGCTGAAACCAAACTATGAAAGGTCTTAAGAAACAAATTGAATATTTTGTATTTGCTTTTAGAGACTATAGGGCACCATGGAAGCTTCTTGAGCTAGTGTGAGACATGACAGTACTTTCACTTTAGGAAGGTATCTTATAAAGATAGTCAATGGATTCCTGAGAGAAGACTATAGAGCTGAGGGTCCAATGATTAGGATATTCTAACAGTCTATGTGAAAGATAATGAGGGGTTGAACTTGGGTAGTTTCATAAGCAAGGGAAAAGAGAGAGATGGACGCAAAATATGTGGTGGAGATAGAATCAACAACACTTGGCAACTTACTGAATATAGGGGTGGGGAGGAGAGAAAGAATCAAAGTTGACTCTGATGGGCTACTTTGATAGTTAGACCATGTTGGAAAAGCATTTTCTTTCAATTTGGTAAAGCTTGACTATTAGAATAGAGCTCTATTTTGGTTGGAAAAAAAAAAGTCTAACATTAATAAAGTCACTTTGTACATAGCTCTATTGAACATTCCCTTGATCTCTCTGAGAAGCTTTTCTTTCAGTAAGATTCAAAAAGCAGTTAAAGCAACTACATTGAAACTAATGGCAGCCATGACAAGTCTAACACTTAATCACTTTACAAATGCCACCCAAATGCCCTTGCATCAATAGAGAGCTTTATTTAGACTATGTAGTTAGACGCTTCTCCTTGTTATTTCACTTGGCACACACCAGTTTTTAATTGTACTGTTGATTACACTATTTACATACATTTAGCCAGGAGTCAGAAACAAGAAGTAACTGTCAGAAAAGGTTTCGTGGATCTGCCTGATGGGTTTTATTTTTAGTATTAGCTGAAGGAAGTCTCCAGACTGATTTCTTCACTTCATCTTGAGAAAGGTCAGAATACTTATTGGAAAATCCTGTATATTCAGAAAAAATCTCTGGAAAACTTCAGTAGACATTAGGCAGACTTACTTTTTCTGCCAAATCCCTCTCAGTAAAGTCAATGGATTACCAAAACTTAACAGGACTTCCCTTGAAAATATAAGAGAATATATAGACAGAGAGAGTTGTTCTAATTGAATCTTGTACCCAGACTGGCGTCTCTCTCATGTTAGCCAGTCTACTGACCAAAATCACTCAAAATTTGACATCTTTTAAACTTACACTGAAAAATGTGGTCAATTAACTGACAATATGAGTGTTTTAAAATATTTTTAATCAATTCATGTGGTCTAGAAAAATTAGCACTTGTCACCACCCCTCCAAAAATAAGAAATTTGGGGACAGCTACGTGGTGCAGTGAATAGAGCACCAGCCCTGGAGTCAGGAGGACCTGACTTCAAATCCAGCCTCAGACACTTAACACAAAAGCTAGCCAGGTGACCTTGGGCAAGTCACTTAACCCCAATTGCCCTCAAAAAAAAAAAAGCAAAAATAAGAAATTCAGAAATGAACCTTCTATGTTCATATAATTTCAACAAGTGGTTCCCCTTCTAAAATACTTTTTTAAAATAACAGGAAAACTTTCTTGTGAATCTGAATGTAGAGGTAACACACAGGATGATTAATACATGGACAGTAAATGGTGACTTATTTAGACTTTGAACATCCATACTGAAAACCTATTCAATTATACTGTACATTGGCCAAAGTATGAACTGAACTGATGAAGTAAGTTTAATATTTTGGTTCTTAGTTCTTCAACCTGGTCAACTTTAATGATCTTCATTCTCAGTTTCAGTCGGCCAGCATTAGGATTATGGTCTGAACTGTTTTATCACTGATATCTATTCCACTTTCAATATTCTGAACTTCTCCTTGACTATAAACGCCTCTCCCTCAACCACTTTATTCCTAGTTAACCTAATCGATGACCTCATTGTGACTTCCAGTCACAATTTCCCATCCAATTATTCTTCCAGTTCATCAGTTCTTTTTTTGCTTTTTTTTGGAGGGCAATTGGGGTTAGGTGACTTGCCCAAAGTCACAAGGCTAGTTAAGTGTTAAGTGTCTGACGCCGGATTTGAACTCAGGTCCTCCTGACTCCAGGCCTGGTGCTCTATTCACTGCGCCACCTAGCTGCCCTTAGTTCATCAGTCCTTTGCTGCCTTTATTTCTCTCTCCATTCAATCTGGAACACAGGATGAACTATTTCAAAGATGCTCTCACTCACATCCTATTGTCAATGCTTCACGCATTTGAAATTCTACCTGTTCTAACGCTCAGGTAACTCCCACAATCTGATTTCTGATCACACACCACAATCTGATCTGAAAAGTGTTGAACATTTCTGGAGAAAGTCAGGAAACCATGCTTAATTGAGTTCACTTCAGATTTATGTTCTTGAATCTTGTTTGGACATTTACTGTTTCTTTTATCTATCTCTGTCAATCGCTATCAGATTTTCTATAGTGATCATTGCAAAACAGCTCTACTCTTTCAAGATCCTAATTCCAACCTCTTCTTGTCTCACATTCAAAGCCAAACTTATATCACTAGCCTTAGAATAATCAATCCTGGCGTCCTTCAGCATCACTCTTCAAGACCTTAGCAATCTTTAGATATTTACTTATTCTTCAATATTCTCTTTTATCTCACAGGAAGAGATACCCCCTGAATGAATCCCTAAACTTCTACTTACTATTTTTCTGAGATCTTACACCATCAATTGTTCTCTCTCTTTTTCTCTATGTATCTTTCCTGTCTCTGTCTAGCTCTCTTTCTTCTTCAACTTTTTTTTTCTGCCTATAAACACAATTAAATTCCCCTGTAAAAAAAAAAGAGATGGAAAATTTCTTCATTTGTCCCTGTTGCTATATTATTTTTTTATTCTGAAATTTCTTAGAAAAATCTGCTCTATAATTATTATTTCTACTTTATCAATAGAAATCCCCTCCTTTGCCATTCCTTGTAATATGGTTTTATTCAACAAACTTATAGTAAATTGTATTTTTTGTAAGTCACCAATAATTACTTGATTCATGAATCCAACAGTCTTTCCTCAGTCTAACTATTCTGTTTTACTACTATAGTATTTCTAACATGGGTTTTCTTACTCCCTCTGTGTTGTTTTTTTTTTTCCTGGTTTCTTCATTTGCTCATTTATTGTTTCATTTTTTTTTCTTTTTGTCCATAAATGTTGGTGTTTCTCTAAGTATCTGCCCTTGACCCTCTTCTTTTTTTTCTATACACTCTTTTTTTTTTTGACAACCTCATTCATTCTTGTGATTTTAAGATCTATGCAAATGAATCCTTAATCTCTATATACAGTTATCTCTTGCCTCAAATCCTCTCCTTTCCATTCAAACTGAAAGAAACCTAGTGCAGACTCTCATTTTATCGTGCCTGGTACATACTGATAAGTAATGAGTATCTTCACCCATGCCATTCCCCTGAACTGCCACCAGATTAATTGTTCTAATAGAAGTATGAATAAAATCATGTCAAAACTTTTCAATGGCTGATTAAGTAGTCTTCCACACTGAATGGCCTCTACAACCTTTTTTGATTCTGTTTTTCTAGTCTTTTATCATACTAGTTTCCTTCAAAGGCACTATCTAGACTACTCACCATTTCCCCAATATGTCTTATGCTTTCCTGTCTCCATAACCCCGATCAAATCATTCTCTAAATCTGGAACAGCTCTGCATCTCTGTCATGAGTTTTCTAGGGAACAGGGACGTATCTATTCAACTTAATTGATGTAATCCTAGTCCTACCACAGATGGCTATTAATTCTTTTAGGCCAAAACCCAAATTTACTAGTATGAAGAGAAACAACCCTAACAGTATTATGATGAGAAGATGAAATTAACATATATGAGGGTAGGAAGGTGCTAAGGTAAAAATAGAGTATTGGATTTGGAACCAGAAGCATTTAGGTGAAATCCCAAATTTTATTGTCTTTTTACTACTTTTGGGACCTTTAGTATTTTACTTCTCTGAATCAAAGTTTCCTGATCTATAAAATGAGTGCTGGAACATGTTAACTCTGAACTATGCTCTACATTGTAATATAATTACATGACCAACAAGTGCATTTCTGAAGCTCAGGCATCTGCTTAGAGAACAGAGGTTCTTTTTTCCCCCTAATTTGACACAAAGAAAATCCCTGATCCCAATCATAAAATAACCATCCATTTACAAACAGCATGACTGATCAAATAAGATGCTCTAATTCAATATTTAATGGGTATTTGGGGTGGTGTAGCAAGAGACCAGAGTACAGTCAAAATAACCAACTCCCAGTCATATTTAGTGCTAGGAAAATGTTTCCTTTCTTCAATAATGGAGCTTGATGTTTAATCTTTCTATTGATCTGCATTACTCATGGACAGAACTATTTGATCATAGAATGACCATAAGCACGGGCCAGTATGATTTTTTTTTTTAAAGAAGTGCCAGGAAACTTGGCATAATCACTGAATTTTAGAGGAATTATGGCCTCTAGCCAGAACAATTGTGTCATTATTCCAAAAAGATATTCTTTTCGTCCAAGGAATGTAAGAACCAAATGTTCTTCCAATCAAGCATTCTATTTTCCAAAAACTTTATTCCATCACTTAGCATAATCTTCCTTCTTATCATTGCCACTGAAATACTGCTACTGCCACATCATTAGATGGAGACAGCTTGGGAGTTCTTCATACCCCTACCCACAAGAGCATTAACTCTGGATGATCCGAGAAAGACAGAAAGACTATGAGTACAGACTAGTGACAGACTATGCATCTCTCATATGAGGAACAATATAGCTAAACTAAGAGATGATTCACCAGAAAGTTTATCACCAAACAATGAATGCTTTTGTCCTCACGAGGCAACTCATAAAGACTGTACATTATGGCAATGAAAATTTGGTGTGTGCACTGAATAAATGAATGAATTTTAAAGCAATTATTAAGTGTGTTAGTAAGTGCCAATCACTGTGCTAAACACCAAGGAAGCAACTTTTATTTTGTTTTGTTTTTAAAATAAGTAACTTTTGGGGCTGCTAGATGGTGCAGTAAATAGAGCACCGGCCCTGAAGTCAGGAGAACCTGAGGTCAAATGCAGTCTCAGACACTTGACACACTAGCTGTGTGATCTTGGGCAAGTCACTTAACCCCAATTACCTTGCCTTCTCCCCTTCACCAAAAAAAAGCACCTTTTGATGAAAGGATTAACTCAGAGGACAAATTGAAACATATTTTCTTTGACGGGTGGGAGGGCAATGGCTGAAGCCAGAATCTGTTTTGCTTGATTACACATTTAGGGGAATGATGGACAAGGAACTGCATTTCTTGATCAGAGCAGTCACAGGAATAGTGAGTGGATATCTAGAACAAATGATCAGTATATCCTTTGCATGAATGTTAGTGTTGTTTTGATTACTACATTGGTGTCCTAAATATCCATAGTGATGAATAGATGAGTCTTCTACAGTATCAGAACTGATCTGTACATTCCAAAACATAAGGGTAAGCATCAACTGTGCAGTTAAATTAAAATTGCAGGCATCCTTTGAGGAATAACTGTTATTAAAAAAGAATCAGAGAAGATGATACTCACCAAAGGACCAGGTGGACCATCTTGACCTGCGGCTCCAGGAAGTCCTTGTTCTCCCTATGAGAAATAGATATAACTTTAAATAGGAAAAAATATTGTGCAAGGCATGGTTTAAGTGTCATCTGTGATTCAGAGTACTTACCACAGGACCAGGAATACCTCGAAGACCTTCTGGGCCAGGTTTTCCTGCTGGTCCTTGAGGGCCAACAGGGCCAGTTTTACCAGGGGCACCTTCTGATCCTGCTTCTCCCTGTTAGAAAATACAGCCTATGAATATATTTAGCACTGAATCACAAAGAAAGGATTTTGTAATCCAAGTAAGCTTCAGGTGGTTCATAGGCTACTCAAATATAGACCTTTGGGGTTTTTTGCTTTTACCTTGGCACCTTTTTCTCCCTGCCTTCCCTCTGACCCAGCAGCTCCAGGAGGGCCCTAGAGGGACATATTATAAAAGAAATGTTAGTATTTGCATTTCATATGAGTTCTGTATCCATACAAAATGTAAACACAATCTTAGCCATTTAAATTGCTTTAAATGGACTCTAATGTACTATAACCATCAGCAATATTTCATTTTTAACTCCAAGAGGGGGGAGAAACATTTTACAATAGAGATAAACTGGTTGTTAGGGTATTAAGATAAATTGAATGTAAACTAAATTGAATTTAAACGAGAACAAAGTAGAACTTCATTGGGAATGAAATATTCACAGAAATACAAGAAAAAAGGATATGAAATCCATATAGATGTGGTTCTGTAACTATGGTCTATACTCATTATCAAGGTCACTCAAGTATATTTCCAAGGACAATGAATATTTCTTGAAACAACTCACACACTTGATTAGATTATTTCTCCCATTCCCCTTATGATAGTAAAACACTCCAAGTCCTAAGTGTCATAGATTAATTTCTCATCTTGTGCCTCTTTCCTGTTTTCCACTATAAAGTTGGCCACTTTTGAAAATGATTTTGTTACAAAATAAGTCCCCAAAACATTCTGAAGCCTGGGGGGATCTATCAATAAATTATCAAAAGATACATACATACACACATGCACGTGTGCTAAAAGACATGCCAGAGAGTTGATCTCTTTTTTTCTCTAATAGTAGGGCATGGGGGAGGTGGTGAAGATTCTGATCCAGTTTTAAAATCTGGCTCCTCCAAGACACAAATTTCAAAGAATTGATCTAACATTTTATTGTTTGATGGAACTTTGTTGACCATCTAGTCCAGACAATAACTAAAGACAAATCACCAAGTATTTTTTAAGTCCCTGTTGTGTAACAGGTATTATGAAAAGAACTGGCTCTACAATATAAAAGTGTTCATCAAATATTTGCTTGAAGAACTCCAATATGGCAGAACCCACCTGAGGTAGCACATCACACTTCTGAATAGTCTACATATATATCTTGGCAAACTTCCACACATCACTCCTAGTTCTCTCTGGGTTCTAACAAATCAGATATTTCTTTTCTAAAATATACTCTTTATTCTCTGAAACACTCCTTGATCTGATTGCTATACAAAGTCAGAAGAGCAGTTTCTGTTATAGTTTTAAGAAAAAAATTGCTATAATAATTTTTTATTTCATCTTAATTAATTCCTATTTATGCATGGCATAACTGATCCTTATATATATCTAATATACTTTCTGATCCTTTTTGGTTAATTAAAATAGATTTTAATATACATATCATTCACACATTTATTCTCCTAATTTAACATTTTAGTCATGTCAATCTCAGAAAATGTGCAGGTAGCATTATATGCAAAGTGTACCTTTAAAACCAGAATAAATCCTTATAAACAAACAGACAGACAGACACAGACACACACACACCCCTCTGATCTTTAATATTTAAATCCACACCTTGACATATAATTAATACATATAACTATCAGTCATGCTTAGAAAATACTCATCATATATGGTTATTTTCTTAGGTGAATCACTGAAA
Organism: Petaurus breviceps papuanus; assembly: GCF_028583685.1. Classification (NCBI taxonomy): domain Eukaryota; kingdom Metazoa; phylum Chordata; class Mammalia; order Diprotodontia; family Petauridae; genus Petaurus; species Petaurus breviceps. The sequence continues at coordinate 55,603,825 of NW_027185798.1, read as the reverse complement.
GCATTTTTTGCAGAAACCATGATGTATTTTTTTTTAGATTTAGAAATTAATTTTAATTGAGAATTTTAATTTAAAATTTAAATTAAATTAAGCTTTTAATTTAACTAATTTTTACATTGAATTTATTCATGGTACGGTGATAAATTGAGTCAGGACAATCTAGGTTCTAAAACCATTTTTTAGATGTGCAACAATGAGCAAGCATTGGATTAGTTTATTGCTAGGTACTACTTGACAGAAGCGACTCCATGTTTAATTACTTACGATCTGCTTACAAAGAAGTTCTTATAAACTCAATAGTTTCATGGTTTAGTCAGCATCACTTAAGCAATGAATGAAAGACTCTCCAATCATAATCAGTTTAGAAAACTTCATCTAATTCAGGAATGCAAGGTTAGCTTGATAAGGGAGTTGGAGACAGGAAGTGCCACAATTTGGACAATCCGATGATTGACCCTAACACTTGTTCCTTGTGAATCTGCCTGGCAGCAACAATCAGATTTAAGGACAGAAAACGCAGAGCTCTGAGATTGTCTCATTCTTGTACTGCTATATGCCAAGTGTTGACAAACTATGGCCCACAGGCAAAATCTGTTCTGAATTAAGGAGGGCTTCATTATTAGCTTGCAGACAATATAAAGAGCTGCTGGGCTCAATATGGCCTGCTAGTTGTATTTTGCCAACTCCTAGTACATAACAGCAAAGCTACACACTCAAGGTATCACCAGAACTCTTCTTGTATTTTCAGGTCAGACATACAACAACTGCAAAAGTGGCATCTTTTAGCAATCACTGAAGTCGGAAATCACACTTTTTTTTTCTCTGTGAAAAAATGCACAAACCATTTCTCCTTGAGTCATAACAATCTGGGTTTAAATCCCCCCTCTGAAACTTACAAGCTGTGAAAACATAGGCAAATTGTTTCATCTCTTCTCAGTCTGCTTCCTCTTTTGTAAAGTGCATATACTATTACCTATAGTACCTGCCTCATATAGTTGCTAGGAGACACAAATGAGAACATTGGATGATAAATGTTTTATATGAAAGGGGGCCTCCTTTTAATATAAAGATAGGACACTAAGGGCTGGAAAGGCTTAATTGATTTGGAGAAAGCGATTCCACATAAGCAGTAAGAAGCAGACACAGGACTCAAACTCAGACTCTGATTATACATGCAGTGCGCTTTCCACAGAATCAATGTACAAATACACATATAAAGCCCTATGTGAATGCAAGTAGTAGCAACAGTTTGTTGTTGATGGTGGTGTTAGTCGTAGAAATAACGCCTTCTCTATTCACAAAGGATGATTAACATTTATTTTGGCCAACCAAGTTCTAGAAATGTAAAGAGAATTGTTTTTTACTGTATTTCCAACTAAAACGATTTCATAGTAATTGAACTGATAATTTTTTCAATGCCTCACTTTACAGATGAAACCACTTCTTACTTTTAAATGAAGCAAATGACTCACACCTTGATATTTTAAGAGCTAACGTATTCATAGTAGGTTAAAGATGCATCCATCTCTGGAATCAATTAATAACCACAACCACTGCTTCAGCTACTTATCATGTCTTTCCTTTGGCAATGTATGTTGCTTGATTTAAAACACTTTTAATATTTGCATTTTTCAAATTATGAGTAACTTGAAACATAAAATGCATAAAATATTTTATTCAGCATCTGAAGGGTTTTTTTTTTCCCCTAATAAGACAACATGAAGCTAACTCTAGGCTTCAGACAGCTGGGATAATAATTCAAATATTCAAATTCCATGGCTTATTGACACAAGTTATACATTTTTTTAGTGCCTTCAGGAAGTACACACTTATTTGAAAGTATTGCAAAGCCATGGAAAGATATATATATATATATATATTGTGCCAATGACAGTTTCATTGTCACCTTTATTCCATATTCACATGAGCTTATTTTTTTTTATGCCACTGTCACTCATATCATGCCAAAAAATATTCTGTTAGAAAAAATATAATTGCTATTCAATTATAAGACTCATATATACAAAAGGGAACATATTTAAAAATAAATTTTTTTGGTCATGGGTATTTTTGACCTATTGTTTCAAAAAGGGACTTAAGAGGTCTATATCTCAGTTGCATTTGAAGGGAAAAAAAACCTATTCAAGGGAAGTGGAAATAGGATAATAGGATCATGAATTTAAAGTTGGAAGGAACCTTAAAAGCAGCAGGGCATAGCAGATATTATCCTGGCCTTAGAGTAAGTAAGAATAGAGTGAGAATAAGGGGTTCAAGTCCTGTCTCTGAAATTTATTAGCTATGTAATCACGGGTAAATCACTTAACATATCCAAACATCATTTTCCTAATTTGAAAAAGAGAAGAATTATATCTGTAGCAAGAAATTCACAAGTTATTATGAGCCTTAACTATGTAAGAAAAATGAGTATTATAAATGTTTTTCAGACTTCAAAGAATGATATAAATATCAGTAAATATTATTAGTGTTGGGGTGGCTAGGTGGTGCACTAAATAGAGCACTGGCTCTGGATTCAAGAGGACCTGAGTTCAAATCCAACCTCAGACACTTCACACACATACAAAAACTAGCTGTGCGACCTTGGGTAAGTCACTTAACCCCAATTGCCCTACCTTCCCTCTTCCAAAAAAAAATATCATTAGTGTTTATTTAATCTGAAACTGAGGCAAGGAGCAACAAAGCCATTTGCTCCAGGATCACAGAATTTGTTAATGACTATTATTCTTACAAAATCTCAAACATTATTCTTATGGAAATAAGATATAGACAACAATCTAATAAGACAGAATATGAATAGTCAAAGCAATTTCAATGTCAATTTCATCTCCAGTAGAGTAACCAAGAATTTTGCTTGACCTTATACAGTTTAACTTTTTTTATTTTGTAATTAGTGACTTGGATATGAGTATAGATGGCAGCCTTATCAAATTAGAGATGACACAGACCTTGGAGGGATAATTAACAATGTATGACAGAGTCAGGATTCAAGAAAGATTTTGATAGGCTAGAATCGTATGTGAAATCAAATAAGATGTAATTAAATAGGAATAATTGGAAAATTACACTTGAGTTAAAGCAAATCAACATCAACAACATCACAAGACAGGGCACTATCATATTTGGCTTAACAAAAAACCATTTCAATGAGATGAAAGTTCATTATGAATCATCAATATAATGTCGTGGACCAAAAAAAAAAAAAGACAATACATGTATACATTAAGAGCTATATAGATGCCAGGAAAAAGAGAGTGATAGTTTAGCTGTACCCTGTCATAGTCAGAACACATCAAGAATGCCATGTTTACTTCTGACCATAGGCTAGGAAGAACAGAAGTTAAGTTGGAATGTGTCCAAACAGGCAATTAGCATGCTAAAAGACCTTGGATTAATGATTCATAATTGATAGAAGTTAGTGGAGGTGTTCAGAAAGGGGAAAAAATAAAGATTATGTGTAAGTATATATAAATAGGATAAATTGGATTATTGTGGATACATAAAGGGCAAATTGAATCAACTCTGTGTGTGTGTGAAGTTTCACAAAACTTAAAGCACTATCTGAACATCCACTATTCCCTTTTTGTGGTAGCAAAGGACTAGATAAAAAAAAAAAAGCAGTGCATCAGTTATGACAGAATTTTCAGTAGATTATCTAATTCAACAACAAATCCTTTAAAGAAATTGGGATGGGAACTAGACCCATGATTTCCTTAGTATGTTATAGGGAATTCACAGGTAAAGAAACTCCCTTTCCTGAAGCAGGTCAGAGTAGAGATGTGTCAGAGAGAATCTTGGAACCCACAACTCAAAATCTTGATTCCCCTATTTACAAAGTATGGACCAGGGCAAATTCGTTCTCTTTAAGCCACAGTTTCCTCAAGTATAAAATGAAGGGGTTTGACCAGATTCCCTCTGAAGGCCTCTCTAGCTCTAAATCTAGAATTCTATGACCTTGAAGCTATAGAAGAATTGTTCTTCAAACTTATATAAGCTCATTATGTAGAGATCTGAGTCACAGATGAACAAAAGTAAAAGTAACAAAAGTAAAAAATTGTGTTTACATTTAGTTTTTTTCTGTTTAGGTACCTTGTTATCTTGAGTAACAGTACTGCTATGAACTACATTAAAGTAGTTAAGCTGACACTTGAAAAAGAGCAAACATATTAATCGTGAATATTAAAAAAGACCTGGTTACAATTTTATTGGTCATTTTAATGCTCTTATAAATATATTTTAAACTAGTGGAGTAAATAGATTCTTGCATAAAATAGATAAAGCCAATTAAATATGTCACTTCACCCAAGCCAATTACAAGGACCAATTTAACACATTTTATTAAATAGTGCTCAGCTTATTTTTAATGATATTGTCATATTGTAAGAGTAAACAATACAAATAATTGCTCGCTAAAGACTCCCTAAAGGTTGAAAAATCTGTAGCTATTCCATAACAGGAACATTCTCTATCAGTTTTGATTAGAAATATTCATAATGCAAAGTCATAACAGTCCTTAGATGCCAGATAATAAGGAGATAGCTTCATATTTCATAGCACTGAAATCCCTACTAATTTTGTTTATAAGTGACTGAAATGGATTACAAAACAATTAATGAAGTATTTTTAAGCTGATATTTTTCAACAGAGGAAAAATATTTTTAAACTATTAAGAAGTTCTTAACATAGCAACAAAAAAATCAGTCATATAAACAGTTAAATAGACTCAAAATACTTCATATCTCTATTAAGAGACAACTGTTGCAAGTCTCCTTGTGAGTCTTTCAATCTTATTGATTACTTTATACTTAAATAACATGATTTCTCCTCTGTTTACATCTGACTGGTAGACCTTAGGCTGATCAGGCAAAGGATATATTCAATTACTCTTACTACTACTATTGCACTGCTAGTTTTCTCTTCCTCTTCCTCCTTCTTTTTCTTCTCATGCTCTTCCTTCTCCTCCTTTTAATTCTGCATCATCATCATCTTCATCATCATCTTCTTCTTCTTTGTCTTCTGCTGCTACTTCTCCTCCTCCTTTTCTTCTTCTCTTCCTCCTTTTTCTACTACTACCACCACCACCACTACTACTACCACCATCATCACCACCACCAGCAAGAGCTAACATTTATATTTGTAATGGGTTTTAAATATGTTATCTTATTATGTACTCAAAACAACTTTGGGAGGTGCTACTTTGGTCCCCATTTTACAGATGAAGAAACTAAGGGTGGGAGGTTGTGGCTTGCCAAGAGTCACATAGTGAATATTTGAAATCAGTCAAGTCTCTGATTTCATGTCTAGTATCTATCCACTAAACCAGCCAACTATCTGAGTTTAAATTGCTTAACTTAAAATCTGCATATGATAAATACTGAGATAGTCATATAATTATGAAAATATCAGATATAAATACCCCAAACTTTGTCCTTTTCCATTCTCCTATCACTGTCTAATAGATTCTAGAACTATTTTAAGATCTTGCCCTCGAATTACTGTTTTGGTAATGGGAATTTGAAGATCTTCCCTGCCTCTTAATAGGTAGAATGTAATCACATGGAGCCTGTGGTGGGAGGAGTTTGCTGAACCAGTGGAGTGGAGCCCAGAGGAAACTGGGAGTCAGAACAGTTAGATGGTGGGAGAGAGAGGATGCAGGCAAGGATACAACTAGGCTTGTGAGTCTTTGTGGGAAGGCTTTGGGATGGTGTTGCTCTCTGCAGTGTTATTGTGCATAGATTTCTTTGTTGATATGATGAATTCAGCTTTCTGGTGAAAGAATAAATGTTTTGCTTCTGTCTTATATATGGAGCGTCTATTATATTTTGTGATTCAGAATTATGCTGGCACATTCATAGCCACCATAGGAGCCATGAATATTTTGTTGGCACTACAATTACTTTCTACTCTGCATAATATAATGAAGGAATTTTGAAAAGCAAAGACTTATGCTATGTCATAAGATTATTCATATTCAATCTATATTGTGTCAAAATGAGCAATTTCTAAAGGACAAAATGCATAAAAGTGGCATTGAATTAGCATTGGTTCTGCAATATAATAATAAGAAAATTTTATATGTATAATATATATGTATTTTCAAAGTACAAAGCTTGTTGTGGTTATAAATTTCCCTAACACATACTTCCAATGAATACTTGGTATAAGAAAATTTGTATAAAATGTTTCACAATTGTAAGTGCTACATAAATGCCCATCATTGAAATAATAATAATAACAATAATAATTTAAAAATAACTATAGCTTTATATTTGTGATTTCATCTGTATGAAGAATACCAAGTAAAGAAACTGCCTCTCTGCCTCCCTCCCTCTTCTCTCTCTCTCTAAGAAGAGGGAGGGGTATTTGTGTGTGTGTGTGTATGGATATATATATATATATATATACATATATAGGGGTGTATATATATGGGGATGTGTATATATATATAGGGATGTATATATAGAGATCTAAGAAGATGGTAGGGATGTATATGTGGAGAGAGAGAAAGAGAGAGAGAGAGAGAGAGAGAGAGAGGAGGGAGGGAGTACAGACAGAAACAATCCTGGAACAAAACTTGCAATTATGCTACTATTGTGTTATATTTAATATTCTATAACTATTGTACTAGTTGATAAAATTAATTATCTATTATTTTTGCTCTCATTATTATAATATTTAATATCAGTGGGGTTTTAGGTACAAAATGCATATTTAGATGTTTTTTCTCCTAGAACACAAATAGTACATGGATATATATTTTGTATACATATGTAGAGATGTAGCATATGCACAATACATACATATATATTGTAACTACATGTGCATGTACATGTCTATATACCTATATATGCCTGTGCATATACTTCTCTTACATGAATCATTTGGTTTCACTAGCATCATTTGTTATTGTCTTTTTAAGCTTTCACAGTTGTGTACCATGAGAACATTATATCTGGTTCTTAACTGGACAGAAGACAACAAAAACTAATTCTCCTTTTCAGCAAAGTGTCTCTGAAAAGTGACAATTGATCACATGTCAAAAGATGGCTGGTTCATTTGCCAGATGTGTAAACATTTTTTGTTTGCTGATTAATTGATTGACTGACAAACTAATATGTGATATTTGACACCAGAAAGTTAGTAGAGGAGAATGTAATGATGATGATGCAAGAAAATACCCTTAGAAAATGAATACCATAAGATGCTAGCAATATTTATGCTTTCTGGATTTAAGGGATAATTCTCGATGCCTAACATTTATATAGCTCTTTAAGGTTTTCAAAACACTTTAGAAACATATGTCATCTCTTTTAATGCTGGGAGCTAGGTGTTATTATCCCCATTTTACAGATGAAGTAACTGAAGCAAAAAGAGGCTAAGTGACTTGCCCAGGGTCACTAGTAAGTTTCTGAGGCTGGATTTGAACACAGATCTTCCTGATTCCAGATCCAGTTCTCTATCCACTGAACCATGTAGCTGCTTTACCACTATATTATGATTGTTTATTGCCAAAAAGGGGTGACTACGTCTTTGGCTACGTTTTGTGTTTGAATGGAAGCTAGAATACCATCATTCACGCTAGTTATAGCTCAGGTCATTCTGGCCATGATTTATGGCAGGCAGTCATTGCCAGCAATCATCTATTCACTGATTTTTGTTCTTTTCTGCTCTTCATTTCTTTCTTCTTTTCTCCCCTCTTCACTGAAAAATCCCCCTTGTGCAGTACTTATTTAAGGTCAGAAGTGAAGAAAAAGAGTTTCAAAATGTTTTTAATTTTTAATAACACCATGAAAATGAAATGTAGAACAAAAACAATTTTCAAAACATACAAATCTCAATCCAACTTTTTTCTCCATTTTCTACCCTCTCTGGCTAGGCCACCTGTAGTCTCAATATTGATTTGTGTTGACTTTGCTAGAGTTGCAAGCATTTTAAAGGTTCTGTCCTCTCTAATTAAAGTGCCTAGAGCAGGAGTGGGGAACCTGCAGCCTCAAGACCACATGTGGCCCTCAAGGTCATCAAGTGCGGCCCTTTGTCTGAATCCAAACATCACAGCACAAATCCCCTTAATAAAAGGATTTGTTCTGTAAAATTTGGACTCAGTCAATAGGCCACATCTGAGGACCTAGAAGGCCACATGTGGTCTCTAGACCACAGGTTCCCCACACCAGAAAGAGTCTTAAAGATGGAATTCTCCCACTGTTAGACCGCTGTACCACTGCTGGCTGACTCTTCTTTTTTATACATAGGCCCAGTGGTATTTCTCATTATCATCTGTCTTCATCATTAGGTTGAAGCACTATTATTCTCACAAATTGACCAACGAACTCTAACCTAGCATAATACTGTGTGTGCAATGGTACTCAAAGAACAATGTACTATGGAGGCTACTGGAGCTATAAATATGTGATTATATAGTTAATTTAAGGTAAGAGCTGAATATAGCACATAAGATAGAGTATAGGGCCTGGAATCAGGAAGACTCATATTCCTAAATTCATGTCTTGTCTCAGCCACTTACTAGTTATGTGACCTTGGGCAAGTCACTTTAACGCTGTTTGCCTCAGTTTCCTCATCTTCAAAATGAGCTGGTGAAGGAAATGGCAAACTACTCCAGATTCTTTGCCAAGAAAACCCCAAATGGAGTCACAAAGAGTCAAACACAACTGGACGATAACTCAACAACAATAAGAGGTGACTGGACATTTAAGATTTAAAATAAAATAGGTATGGGGTCTTGAATAATTTCTATTTGGCATGTAGCTGCCAGATATTTCCTTCACTTTGTGTTGTGCAGAGCTGAACTTAAAGCATCAGTGTGAATTGTATTTGAATGCCATCAAACCCTCAATCTTTTCACAAATAATTGCTACAGACTTTAGGAGTAATTTTTTAAACAAATCATGTTTCTGCAACCCAAGATATAATTTTATTTTATAGCCTGCTTCATTTATTGAAAATAAATTATGTATATGGCTTATGCTACACTTACAGTGCATGGTACTTCATAATTTAAGAAGGCGATGTACATGCCAAAGAGGATTTATGTGTCTGCTTTTGCACAATTCTCATTCTGTCCATGTTTTGGGTAACACTTGAGTAGACACAGTTGATTTTGTACACTTGTGTCCCACCCCAGTAATGGCTTTTACAATGTACTTTATCACATATTGGAATGTTTGGGGTTTAAAAGCATACAAAGGGCATGAATGTGAGTCTACAGAGTCCTGTCTATACTGAACAATTAAACTTAACGAGCATATTAAGTAATCTGCAGAAACAGAAGTTTGCTCCTGATTTTTGTCTTTTTTCAAATAATTCACTGGCATTAAACATATGTTGAGCTGTAGTATCCTATGGAAACCACAGGACCAATAATGTTATGTCATTTATTAATTCCACTGAGAGATGACATCCAGTGAGAACATTTAATTCTCCAAACAATTCTATTACTAAGCATCCACAATCAATCATAACTAATCAAAGCATCTGGCTTCAGAGATAGACTAACAAAGAGTATTATTTTGAGCCTCTTGCCTTTGCCAATCAATCAGATAATCAACTTGTATTGAGCATTTACTATGCAAAGAACAAAGTGCTAGACACCGTGGTGGCTACACAGAAGACAACCTTTCACATTAAGGCATTTATAATCTAGTTGAGAAGACAATATAGAAACATAAAAAGACAACTAAGACTAAAGGAAGTATACAAGTACCGATATCTTGGTGCCATAGCAGATATTATGAAATTCGGAGGAGGAGAGGGAGTCTTGTGAAATCAGTAGAATGGAATGGTTGGAATGTACTTCATAGAAGAAGTGCTATTTGAGTAAGGCCTTGTAAATTCAAATAGCTGCTTAATTCCTATGCTGCTTCAGATTCAGTTGTTTTGCATTTTGGTGTGTGTGTGTGTGTGTGTGTGTGTGTGTGTAAAATTTTTCTTAGTAGACTATAAAAACCCTTAAAGGTAGAGAGATTACATCTCTCATACCGTGTTTCCCCGATAATAAGACACTGTCTTATTAATTTTTTTGGAAAGAAAAACACCAGAGGGCTTATTTTCAGGGGAGGGCTTATGTTGCCCTGCCTCAGCTCTCTTCCGCGGCACTGCTCTCAAAGGCGCCAGCAAGCAAATCACTGGGGAA
>NW_027185798.1:55572922-55593563 GCF_028583685.1 Petaurus breviceps papuanus | reverse complement strand
GGGGGGGGGGGGGTACGGTGCATACAGAGGGTACCGTAATGTAGCGTATAGCGCATGGGATCACCTTCACTACAGTAGCAATCTCAATAGGGCTTATTTTTGGGGGAGGGCTTATTTTAGAGGAATCTTACACAGTAAGGGGAGGGCTTATTTTCGGGATAGGTCTTATTATCAGGGAAACACAGTATATTGCATTTCTCTATCATCCCCATTGAAAATAATAGCCAATGAATGAGGGTTTCATGAACGAGTGTAGAAATGTACAGGATGATTTCATACTCATACACTATGGAGTATTATTTATCTCTTTTTTTCTATATTCTGAAAACACAGCAAGAAGTGGTTTACGTTTTTTTTTTTTCTTTAAGGAGGAGATTATAGTTAACATGTAAAAATTAGTTGGGCAGATAGGTTGTTCAGTGGACAGAACACTAGACCTCAAGTCAGGAAGACCTGAATTCAAATTTGATCTCAGATACTCACTAGCCCTTTGACTCTGGGCAAGTCAAAGCCACTACAATATCTTTGCCAAGAAAATCCCATAAGGGGTCACAAAGATTTGGATGAATGACAATAACAACAACAGCAACAATCAATTGATGCTAACTTTTAGGACAAATGATATCACAGAACCAAAGATGATGGACTTTTCTTCTCAAATGTTTTATGTATTTAGAAAAGAAAATCTGTCCATGTGAGTGATTTTTTAAATGCCTTTGCATAAGAATAAAAGACTTTTTGTATCACTATTTTCCTTTGCAATTAGTTCCACAGTAGATCTAGGCAAAGACTATATTTGAATACATATAAACAATATTGAATTTACTTTACCAAAGAAAAAGGAAAAAAAAACACACCATTTAAAGGAAGACTGATCTCTGAAAAGCAATATTAACATCTGTTGAATGGGAGGACAATGAGAGGCATTGAAACTATTTATTGGTGACGAGATTCATATCTAATGTAGCAAAAGCTGGGCAGAGTAGCATAGCAAATTGTTGAGAAAGGAGTTCAGCATTTTGACCCTTCTTTCCAAGATGAGGAAGTCCGGCAGGATTTTCCTCTATAATAGAATTGCTGCCTTTGAAAAGCAATACCACCAATTATGATCCAAAAACCACTGAATGGAAATAGATCCAAAGAGAAAAAGGACTCTCTGTTTGACAAGTTTCCGATCTTGGCAACATTAGGAAACTGGGAAAGACATGTAAGAAACCAAATATGAAAGGAGAATAACAATAATAATAGCTAAATTTTATATAGTATTGTAATGTTTACAAAGAGCTTTATATATATGTATGCTTAATTCCTATGCTGCTTCAGATTCAGTTGTTTTGCATTTTGGTGTGTGTGTGTGTGTGTGTGTGTGTAAAATTTTTCTTAGTAGACTATAAAAACCCTTAAAGGTAAAGAGATCACATCTCTCATATATTGCATTTCTCTATCACCCCCATTGAAAATAATAGCCAAAGAATGAGGGTTTCATGAACGAGTGTAGAAATGTACAGGATGATTTCATACCCATACACTATGGAGTATTACTTATCTCTTTTTTTATATATTCTGAAAACACAGCAAGGAGAAGTGGTTTACATTTCTTTTTTCAGGAGGGGATTAGAGTTAACATGTAAAAATTAGTTGGGCAGATAGGTTGTTCAGTGGATAGAACACTAGACCTCAAGTCAGGAAGACTTGAATTTGTATCACATCATTTGATACAAATACTCTGTGATATAGGTGCTCTTTTTATCACCACTTTAGAGATGAAAACATTAAGTTTGAAGTGACTTGCTTAAGACATTCAGCTAGTAAGTGACTGAGGCAGAATTCAAACTCTGTTCTTCCTGACTCCAGTTTTTGTACTCTGACAACTATATCACATTGCAGTGGACTACTTGTATCCCAACAATAATGCATATGTTTATTCTAAAAATAAGCCTCAATGGTTAGTAGAAGAAGGTAATATGAATTACAGAAAAGAAACTTTTTGGGTCTCTCATATTGTAGAGTTTGGTTCAGATGTATTTCTTTTCCTGGAACTCTGTCCCCATGAAATTCTTATGTTAATTGGAAAATAAAGCTGCACTTTGGGCTTTCTGGAAATAAGATTATGGCAAATCTTAAAAGGAGTAAAATCTTGAAAAGTTATCTAGTAAAATTTTGAATATAATAGTGATAATTTTTTTCTTGAAATTTTGGATTTAAATTAATAAACAACAAATAAAGAAAACCTTTATATAAACTATATGTAGCATGAAACCAAAGGAAGGTTATTCACTCATACATTATTCAGAAAAAACATTCTAGCAGATTAAAACTGGCCTTTGCATCATAAAAGTCACATACTCTATTTAAAAAAAAATCTTCTCTATAATTTAATGCCAAAATCTTTGTGTCTTAATTATTAGGTCCTTTTCGGTTAATACATTTCCAGGATAGGGAGTTGAATTTATGCTAATGCTCAACGAAATAAGGAATTCCTCACTCTCCACTGATGGCATAAATAGCTATTAATGCCAAAGGTGATGCTCACAGTACTTTAGTAAAGTGGAGATATTTGTGTTTTGACCCATATGCAATTACTGAATTGCTCCCCTACCAGACTCTCTATAATTATCCAGAGAGAAGTGAGTTTTGGACAGGAAGAACTTAATTCTTCTCCTACCTTCCTTGTAATGTCAAATCATGTATTGATCCCAGGAAATAATCCTAATATCTTTATATCATTTACGTATTATTATTAATCTTTGCAGATGTAGGATAATTAATTCCAAATTTAACTTTAAAAAAAATCGAATGCTTAGGGAAGCCCAAAGAATGTAAATGTAAAATTAGTGATAATTGTTGAATTTTATCATAATGGTGAAAATATAATTTCATATAAATTCCTTATTAATGAACATTTAACCAATTTGCATTGTTTAGGTCCCATTGTTTGTGTTCCTTTTTATTTTTCTTTCAAATTATTGTTCACACAAATCTAAAAGTGTGGGCACAGTAGAAAAAACTTGAAAAAATTTCAAATTAATAGTCAAGTAACTTACCCTTTTCCCAGGAGGTCCAGGAGGGCCAGCTTCACCAGAAGGACCAGGAGGACCCTGTAAAGTATGAAGTATACATATTAAAGAACTGTATACAAATTTAATGCTCCAGAATCTTTAAAGTTAGTTATTTTTATTGAATTCCACTATACTAGCACTTTGAAACAGCACTTTCTCCCTCTCCCAGATTTCTAACCCTTCGCCTGCTCTGTCAAAGGATTAATCTCCTATAGATCTGGGCACAACTAAGGGTCATATTGAAGGTTGTGTTCATTGCTAAAATAATAAAATGGTGCCCACATCAAAATTCTCTTTTCCACAATGACTTTTCTTAGATGTTAATAGGAAAATATCCCAATTAAAGAAACTCATATTAAGGTTATGACTTCACCACCACAACCTATTTGTAATTCTAAAAGAGGCTACTCAGTAATCTAACTGAATCTCTAATTTGTGGAATTTTAACTGGCTCTACAAGGTAAAGTGAAGTATCTGGGCAAATGTGAGGAAGATATTTGCCGATGGGGAAAGAGGGCTTTCTTGACAATTCTTAAATCACAACAAATTGTCTATGTAAAGGAAGTTATAAAACTGAAAATTCTCAGAGTTGAGACTGCAGACATGGATTCATCATATCATTGATTTAGAGTTGTAAGGGCCCTTAGAGGCCATCTAGTCCAACCTCTACATTTTACAGATGAAGTAACTAAGAACCAGGGATATTAAGTCACTTGCCCATGGTCATACATATATGTGTAATAAGTATCCAAGGTAGGATTTCAACCCAGACCCTCTGATACCAGGGTTAATATTCTTTCCTCCTTATCACCTTTCTTTTTTTTTTTTAAGCAATCGGGGTTAAGTAACTTGCTCAAGGTTACACAGTGGTCAGGTATTTCTGGGTGGGTGCTAAGTGTCTGAGCCCGGATTCGATCCCAGGTCATCCCAACACTGGAGCCAGTGCTCTTACTCGCTGGGCTACCTGGCTGCCCTATCACCTTTCTTGTATGTCCCCTTCCCTCCTCTGACATTGTCACCATCTTGGCACAGGCCTTCATGCCTAGACTATTTGGTCTCCCTACTACATCTCTTCTCACTCCACTTCATCCTCCATTCAGCTGTACAGGTATGATCATGTTTGTGTTGCTGTTGTTGTGTTTGTTCTTCATTTTCAAAGAGGCCCATGGCATCAGGGAGATGATGACGTGACTTGCAGTTGACTTTGATTTGAGTGAGGGAGGGCTGTGCAAGGTCACCAGCCTCACTTTCTCCTCCAGAGCCATCTAGGTCCAGTGACCACATAATTCATCAAGATGACTGGAGATGACCCAGAATGCAATGGGAGACCCTGGCCCTTTCAATCTAAGACATATGCCCATTCAGTGAATAGGCCTCTTTAAGAAGTGAGTCAAGATATGGCCCCTTTAATTAGGAAAAAAAAGAAAAAAATCAAGATGGGAGGGTTTGCTCCCCTACTCAATAAACTCCAATGCCCCCCCCCCCCGTCACCTCCAGGATCAAGTATAAAAATCCTCTGATTGGCATCCAAAAAACTTTTATAACCTGTTCCCCACCCCCTACATTCTCAGGTTTTTCACACCCTACACCCACCTCCACATATTCTATAGTTCAGTGACACTTCTCTCATTAATGTTTCTTACACAAGGAAGTGTCTCTGTACCCTGGATATTTTCACTGGCTTTTCCCTCTTCATGTCTATCTTTTGGCTTCTCTGAAGCATCAAGTAACAAGTCCTACCTTCTACAAGAAGTCTTTCTTTTCACCTTTAATGTTAATATATGACCTCTGTTCATCATTCTGATTTACTCTGTATATAGCCTGTTTGTACACAGTTATTTTGTATGATGTCTCCTGCCTTTTGCCTCTCTTTGTGTCTTGAGCTTAGCACCAATACCTGACACTTGGAAAGCATTAAATAATTGTTTGTTGACAGGTTGATAGCATATAGTCTAACCCATACTTCAGCAGGAATCCCCACTATGCTATTCTCAAATGGTGTAGCACAGCCTCCTTTAAAAAGGAAGTGATGGGCAATCTACTATGTTCTAAGATAATCCATTCCACTCTTGGACAGCTCTAGTTGTTATAACTTTTAAAAAATGACCCCAAATCTTCCGCTCATTTCTCTAATTACTATACCATAGGGTAACAAAAAAACCTAATCCATCTTTTCACATAATAAACCTATTTCAGATATTTAAAGCCACTAGATATTGCAGGGGGGAAAATAAGTCTTAGATATTTGTAAAAATCAGTTTGAGAACAATGGAATTTCTATTAGAAAATATAATACCAAATCATTATCCTTCTAAGATGTTTATCAGCTTCAATTATTTCCAAAAAATGCCTTAAGATGATGCAAAGAATATACAAAAGCTTACTTACAGGCTGACCAGCATCTCCATCTTCACCCTTGTCACCACCAACACCATCTTGACCCTAAAAGAGCAAGAAACCTAAATTATTTGTAGCAAGCTTAACTTTAGTCAGTACTTTTTTTTTTACCAGAAATGAAAATAGGATAAGCCATCCCACTTAACATAATGCTGAGATTTATTAATATCATAACAAGTTGGATAACCAAAGGTATGGCACTGAACCCAGACCAGAAGAAGGCATGGCAGCTCTGCAATCTTCAGTGAAATTGTTGGGATTTAGTTTAGTTGGGTATTAGAGGACATATTTTAGACCTGCATATTCCCCCTTCAAGGGAAATGACATTATGGAGAAATAGCCTTTCCCATGGGAAAAAGAACTTTCAGGAAGAGGATGAAGGAGTCAGAAAGTACCACCCACCTTTGCACATAGTTCAACAGTAAAACAAGCTCTCATGTTATACTTCTCTACTTGGCTCATGGCCTCCACATCCTTTCCACCTGTAACCTGGATTCCATCCCTGGGTCCCTTGGTTTTGATAAAAAAGCTTTTGCCTTATTTTTTCTGGACTCATGCTTCTGGGTCACTTCTGTATCAGAACCATGTCAATGGATACCATATTCCCTCAAACATACTTTGCAACTTTTCTTTGTATTATGGTCCCCCATCAGAATCTAAGTTCCTGGCAAGACTATATATACATATTTTTTTTTTTTGCTTTTTGGAAAGAGGAAGGTAGGGCAGCTGGGGTTAAGTGACTTGCCCAAGGTCATATGGCTAGTTTTTGTGTTTGTATTAAGTGTCTGAGGCCAGATTTGAACTCAGGTCCTCCTTGTCTTCTTAGTCAGCCCTTACTTAGCATCATATCTGTAACACAGTAAATGATTAATAAATAATCAGTTTATCTCTTCATTCAACTATCTATTCATCTATCATCTATCTTCTCTTACTGTAACAAAGATATATTTTGCCCATTTCCAAAGGGTCATAAGTTATGGACCCATATTGTGTCCAAATGTAGATCTATTTTACTTAAGGGGGAAAAAAGCAACAATAAGGACCTATTTTTCTAAAGGTTCTTTGCTTTCTAGGATACTTACAGCAGGGCCTGGCTCACCAGGAGGACCAGGATCTCCAGGGAAACCAACGGGACCCTAGAAAAATTGAAAAGGTAAAAAAAAAAAAATTAAGTCAGCTAGTGAATTCAAAACAGCAAAACAAACCAACAAAAAACCCCGTGCTTCTCCTCCCCTTAAAAACCTCTCCTCCCCTTCATTTTTGTACAAATGAATATACATTTCTCTGATTAGTGTCTTAGAAGCTACAGTTCCATTATGAACAACTCTGGAAACTCTCATGGA
Source organism: Petaurus breviceps papuanus (assembly GCF_028583685.1). Classification (NCBI taxonomy): domain Eukaryota; kingdom Metazoa; phylum Chordata; class Mammalia; order Diprotodontia; family Petauridae; genus Petaurus; species Petaurus breviceps. The sequence goes on along the minus strand of NW_027185798.1, from coordinate 55,586,764 downwards.
GACTTGCATGTCAGTTCCTTGGTTTTAAGGCAGTTTGCTCACTTACTGGATTGCCTTTAGGTCCATCATCACCTGGGGGTCCCTTGATTCCTGGGGGTCCTGCAGCACCCGGAGGACCTGCTTCACCTTTTTCTCCTCGTTCACCTTTTGGACCCTGCATAATATAACAAAATTGAACCATTTAAGGCTTTATACCAAAATGCATTAGAAAGAAAATGATTGGCAATTCAATTTAAACTTTCCTATTTACCTGGAGAAAGGGCCTTTCCTATTTTACAGTTATGCTTTGAATTTTTATTTGACTATTGCAGTAACTAAATATTAGGGAAAGTACACATAGAAAAATGCTTTAAGGGCCTTAAATAATGGATTATAGATTGAATATTTTTTATTGAAATCATGTTTTCTCCATCTTTAAATGATTAGAAATCAAGATATTCATAATTATAACACAATTTAGTTTTATAATATAGAAAGTCTGCACTTAATAAGATGGGAATGGTAAGAACTCAGTCCAATATCATTAATTAGTAAAAGAATATTTTTAATTTGTTGACCTCTTCAATAATAATAAATATAATACTTACACCAGGGCCAGATTCACCAGGGGGGCCAGGATTCCCTGCTTCTCCAGGTTCACCCTATAATTTAAAAATATGTATATATGAAATATGAAAATCAAACATCAACTATGACAAAAATTAGTCATCATTTTCCCTTTCTGAATTAATATAATTTGGTTTTTCCAACTGGAGATTGTTTTAGTAAATGAGACAATTTTAGAAGCACCACTACTTCTAAGTATTTAATAAATGGTTGGTCTGTCTGTCTGTCTTTTCTTAGAATTTTAGAAGTAGAAGGTGCCAATCCTGATTTGGGACATTATCATTATGGAATAGGGTCCAGATCCAGGGAAAATGAATTTATTAAAATTTCACAGCTAGTTGATAATGAATCATAAACTAGAACTCAAGTCTCCTGACTACTAAGTTGGTCTTCTTTCCATAATTGGTAGCTGCATATTAATTCTATTAATCAATGGAAAATAATTTTACTCAATCAATAAACATATTTAATGCCTACTTAAAAATGCTTGTTGACTTGTTAACTTGTCTTGCTAGGCAAAAGCAAAAATATAAATGGAATAGTTTCTACCCTAAAGAATATTATATTCTGTTGGATGAGTTAACATGTGCATATGTAAATTTCTATAACATATGTGTATATGTAAGCATATATACATATATGTTAAACACAAGGAATTTGAGGGAGGAAGCATCAGCAAATGTAGGAATCAGAAGAGGTTTCTTGTGGAATGTGGCATAGAAACTGAACTTTTAAGAGGTGAAAATAAAGAGAAAATGCATTTCAGGTTCAGGGAACATCTCATGCAAAAGCTTGAAAATGAAAGTTATTTGGGGTATGAAAAATAGCAAAGTCATTTTAGATAGATTGATGAAAACATAAAGGGAAGGAATGCATATTAAGGTAGGCAACAGATAGATGTTGGAGACAGGTTGTTAAATAACTTGCATGTTTTATTTTCTGTAATAAAAATAAATAATTATTAAGAATATACTGTAGCATTTGATTCTCTAGAATTCTGGTGAAGGAAGTGTTCTTATTGAAAATGGTTAATGATTTCAAAATTAGAAAGGACTTCAGGTAAATAACTGGAGCCAGCTGAAAAGCCATATACTATTAACAGAATTTATTCAATTTATGAACATCACTATAATACATTTCAGATCCTTTCTTTGGACTCATTCTTCCTTCCCACAGTTATTTATGGATGACTTTTTTTTTCCTAGCTCAGTGGACTGATAAACATTTTCTGGAACACTCTGGTTACGTAATGCTCCATTTACAAATCTGTGAAAATATAACAATCTGTTCTCTTTTAAGAAGCATTCAGGTGAAAACGACATCTTTCATTCTTACACAGTGCCTTAATTCCATTTCTAACTTTTAAGAAGAAATTTTTCTGAGCTGTAAAGCATGGAAGCTAAAAACTCCATCAACTTCTTTGACTGTCCAGTAGATTGTACGTTCCTCGAGGACAGGGACTATTTTTTAAAAATTTTGTCTTTGGAGTCCCAATGCCTTGCATATAATAAGTGCTTTATAAATATTTGCTGAATTGCACGATTATCTCCAGATGATATCATCTTTTAAAACAATCTTCCAACTACCCAACTTAGTATTAATATGCTGAGTTATCTTGTACATTTTTTGGTCATCTATTAGATAGCTATTTTTGGAAGACTTTGAGGATACAGCTTTCCCAATTACCTGGTGTGTATGCTGACTAATGATAAAACTTTTAAAATTATTCCCAGTAAGGAATAAGCCCAGACTGCAAATGTGGCTATTTTTACATTAAGGTAAAGGGACAGGTGTGCCTTAGAAACTCAATACAGTATTTATTCTGCATCTTGCCAACATCTAAGCACAGGGGACACACTAAAACATTCTCTTAGGATGTTATTAGGGGCAGGTAGAATATCTTTAGTGACCATATACTGTCAGTTTTTCCATTTCTATAATTAAAAATACATAATGTGCAAGGACTTTGACAAGATGATAGTATTATATTGTATTGATGTTAAACTGTTTCCTTGAAAATCATTGTTTTCTCTTTCAAGATGAACTGTTAATCTGTTTAGTTATTTAGGATCAATTAGACCTGCACACCCCAGTATTTGCATTCCTTGAAACATCATAAATCATCCAGTCAACTAGTAATGGAATTATACATAAGATTAGGCCAACTTCTGAGCTGTTTGTTCATGTCTTCCGAATAAATTTTAATGAATTTATTAGCAAAATAATTGAAGCAATAGTAAAGCTGACTATAACAATTTCATTATGAAATAAACATTTTGCATTTATAAATGTTGAAACTTTCCCCCATTATTTCATAGAAATCTCTTGCAAGTCTATACAATTTCACTCATGCATCACTTATGTCTGCTATAGTACACCTAGACCTTTGTAAAAGCTTGCAACTCCCAGATAAGTGTGGTTCTCAAAAGTAATACTTCCAGGGAGGAACAGGATTCCATAAAATCGTTTGCTTTCTTATTTTTGTATCTCCTTGTCTACTGGCTGCTTCCTTACCGTCTATAAATGTGCCTACATCTCCCTCATCCTCAAAATGCCCTCACTTGATGTTCCCATCCCCACCACCATCATCCCGTCTTTCTTCTCCCTTTTGTGGCTAGACTCCTCAACAAGATTGTTTATAGATGTCTCTACTACTTTTTACCTCACTCTTTTTTAAAGGGTCTATCTATACTATAGTCTGGTTTCTTAACTGATCTCTTAATTGCCAAATCTAATGACCCCTTTTCAATCCTCCTCATTTTTTTTTTTACCTCACTGTTAATCACCTTCTTTTCCTTGACACGCACCTAGGAAACTGTAGATTTCTGTGACGCTCCTCTATCCTCATTCTTCTTCTGCCTGCTTAAATAATCTTTCTTAGTCTCGTTTTCTGGATTGTCATCCAAGTAACACCTGATAAACTTAGGGGGTCCCATAGACCTTCATCTCTTTTCCAACAATACGATTTCACATGGTGATCTCAACAACTCCTATGAATTTGATTTTAACATCTCTATGCTGATGATTTTCAGATCTATTCACCTCCTACTTCTGTCATAACCTCCAGACTTATATTTCCAAAAGCCTATTAGACCCCTCAAACTGGACACTACGGACAGCTTACACTGAACACATCCAAAATGAAACTCATTAGTTCCCCCCTGCCCCATTCTAAACTTCTCTATGACTCTCTCTATGACTATCCTCCCATTTACCCAGACCGATAACCTAGGTATCATCCTTTACTCCTCACTCCCTATGTGCAATCGGCCTATTGATTTTATTTTCATGACATTTCTCATTTTCTTCTTTACTTTGACACTGCTTGGTGTAGGCAACTCCTGTCCATACTATCCCAATATTTGTCCTCCCTGTCTCAAGGCTCTTCTCTTTCCAGGCCATTCTCTATTTCATATCATTTTGACAGCTGAATAGCTACGAAAATAATCGTCCCAAAATATAGGTCTGCTATGCCTTTCTTAGTAAACTCCATTGGCTCCCTAGGATGAAACAGACACGCCATCTCCCAACTGTAGGCTTTTTCACTAGCAGTTATCCTTGCCTGGAATTCTCTCCCTCCTTTGCCTCTTGGCTTCCATCTAAAATTCCCTTTTCCATCAGAAGCCTTTCCCAATCTCTCTTTATGTTAGTGCTTCCCTCAGTTGGTTATCTCCAATTTATCATGTCTATATCTTGTTTGTGTGTGGTTGCTTGCATATTGTCTTCTCCATTAGATTGGGGATTTCTTGAGGTCAAGTATTGTTTTTGGTTTTCTTTGTATCACTAGCACTTAGTAGAGTGCCTGCCTGGCTCTTAACAAATGCTTATTGACTGACTGACTTACAAACAGGTTGTGTACCATCATCAGAGGATTTAAAGCTAGAAGGGCCTTCAGAGGCAATTTCATCCAGGACCCTCACTTTGCAGATGGGGAAACAGTACACCAGGGAAGTAAAATGACTGGCCCCAAATCACACCAGCAGTGCAGTGCCACAGTCAGCATGTGAACCTAGATCCCCTCTTAATACTGTACCACACTCCCTCTAAATATGATGACAACAGACTTTATTGCATCCAGAATTTTCCTGTTTATCACACTTTGTACCTGGAGTTTCAATGATGACTTTAGAATAGATTTCTAGTTTTGGGTCAAGTCAGAGTTGAATCAATAGGGCTGGTGGGTGTGAGGATTACATTACTAGCATATGTGAAGGTAATCACTACAGGAAAAGGGCACTGAAGAGACACTGTAATTATTTCTTTTTTTATAAAAAAATAGTTCCTGCCATGCTTAGAGATTGTTTAAAAGTATAAATTGACATAATGAAGCACAGGCAGACCATGAATATTAATCATGTAACATTTCTAAGGATTAAAATTATTTACTCAAGTAATTCACACTTCAAAGGACGAGATTCAATATTTTCGATTACTTTGCTATGAAGGTGGTTATTCTATAGAACCAAAAGACAAAATTAGAATGTCTTGTTTTTAATTCTTGAAGTAAAAAGAAGTTAAATGAAATCAGATAAATAATAGTGGGTAAAGGACCTCCATCTTTTGGTAATGCTCGAAATTACAAGCTAATTGTTTTTGTTTCCCCTGGACCTATCATGATGCTCCAACTCTACCCAGGAAGAAGAAACAGAGACTGGTTTTAAACACTTTCTTATGACTCTGATTCTCTAACCATAAAGATAAGAGTATTTGAAAGGGCCACTATTTGTATATGGGATCACATGCACACAACTATTTACAGCCTATGGATTTCTGTACATTACTTGAGATTATCAGTGTTAATCAGTGCTGACTCTCCCTATGTTAACACAATTCATTCATGTTTCAACATTTTTTACTAGAGAAAACATTCATATTTTGAAGATGAATTTGAAGCAAATTCTCACTTAGAAAAACAACTACCACTTATTTTCCCCCCAAAAGAATAAATTATAAGGTAACCAGCTATACTACAAAAGATTCACCACTTTCCAAAGTGATTCACTACAAATTTCCTTTAAACACCAAATTCTCTTAATGTACTCAAAATAGGTTTTCATTTTTAAAAAAAATTAGCAAGTTTAATGGGCAGAGCAAATGCCTGTCTTCAAAAAAACATCCCAACATAATTTCACCATTTACAGTGACAAGCTAGTTAAATGTGCAATAAAAATCTCCATTTTTTCCCTCAGAAGCATCTCATTGGCATAGGAGAGCTCTGCTGACATTATGAAGTGAAGAACCACATATATTTCTATCTCTTCACTTTGAAAATGTTTTCCAGAGGCATGGCTCACTAATCCCATGTCAAAATCTTCCCTTGAAGCTTCAGAAGTTAACATTCTTATCTGCAGTTCTGTGAAAGGTTTTCTCTCTGTCCAGAAATCATGTCTGCTCCCTCAGTAAAACCTCTTCAAAAATCAAGGGGAGATAATTTGCTCTTTTGGCTTCCATCCAGAAAATATCCTTTCCAAACATGAAGAAATTATCTTCATGCATACTCCAGTTATATAGTGAGAGAAGATTTCCAAAGGAGTATTGTGTAGGTTTTCACCCACAGTGCTGATAGGCCTTTCTACAACAAGAATAATGCACACTTACTTTAGGAATTGAGGCTTTAAAAGGACCATTCTCACAATAAATAATGGAGGCATTTGGTGCAAGTATAAGAGGATGTGTTCAGCTTGATGAGCTCATTCTTTGATATGATGAGGTTATGAGTTTAAGTCTTCATCCTAGCTCAAGAAAGAAGCTGCCCATGGGGAAAGTACACACCCATGGGTACCTTGTCTAGCAGGCACAGACAATTCCTAATTACATTTCAGGGACAGGGGATGACACTGAGATGATTGACTGGCTATGATTCATAAGGATTCCTGCTTAGAGAAATTGTTATTTTGGTCTCTCAAAGAAACTGAAACCATATAAATAAATTCTAAATGTATGCATGACTTTGATATTAAGGATGACATCATAAAAAAAATTGGAGGAGCAAAAAAGAAATGACTTTTCAGATTAGTGGATAAGGTAAGAATTCATGACCAAGTAAGTGATAGAAAAGATCATAGAAGAGAAAGTGGGCCCTTTTGAAGAAAGTGGGCCATTTTGATTACATATAGTTGATTTTGAAAACAAAACCAACAAAGCTAAAAATGAAAGAAAAACTATTAACTGGGGGTGGGGGGAGGGAGGAATTTTTGCAGGAAGTTCCTCTGAAATTTTCTTTTTCTCTGAAAAAAGGCTCATTTCCAAGACATATATGAAGCAATTTCAAATTTATAATAAGAGCCATTCTGAATTTGATAAATAATTAAAGGATAGGAAGAGGCCATTTTAAAAGGGAAACATTCTAAGCTATTAATATCCATGCCCCCCTAAAATGCTTCAAATAATTAATAATGAAAGAAATGTAAATAAAAAGAACTCTTGAGGTTCTACTACACATCTATTGGATTGGTAAAATTGACCAAAAGAGAAAACGATAAATGTTGGAGAGATTGTGAGAAAATAGGCACATTAATGCAGTGTTGGTAGAACTATGAATCGATCTAGGAATTCTGTAAAGCAATTTGGAATTATGTCCAAAAAGTAAGGTCTAAATACCAAAGAGATAAAAGAAAGAGGAAAATGATCTATATTTATAAAAATATTTAGAATAGTTTGTTATTGTTATTGTTTTAATAGCAAAATACTGGAAACTAATAGTGTGTATATCAAACAGAGAATGATAGAACAAATTATAGAAGATAAATGTAATGGAATATTACTATGTAATAAGAAATGATTAAACACAATTTCAGGGAAATATGGGCAGACTTGTATCAAATAATGCAGACCAAAAAGAGCATAAGCAGGAGAGCATTTTATAGGATAACAAGAATATTATAAAAAAAAAGAAAGACTTGTGAACTGATCAACACGATGACCAATCATAATTCTGGAGGACCAATGAGGAAGCATGCTATCCATCTCCTGGCAAAGAGTTAGTAGACAGTGTATAAAATGATGCATATGCATTAAGTATATTTAAATGTATGTGTGTATATGCATATTCTCTCTCTCTCTATATATATATATATACATGTAAAACACATATACATAATTTATTTATTTAAACATAGCCAATGCAGAAATTTGCTTAATTATACACACACACACATATTTGTTACAAGGGTTTTTCTTTTTCTTTTTTTTTTCTATTTTAATAAGGGAGAGAGGTGTGAGGAAGATTAAACACTATTTTTGTACATTAAAAATAAATTTAAAATGACTAACAAATGTGTCTAGCATTGTGCTACAAACTTTACAAACACAATCTTACTTGATCAATCCTCACAACAACCCTGTGAAGTAGATGCTATGATCATTCCTGTCTTACAGCTCAGAAAACTGAGGCTGGGAGGTTAAATGATTTGCCTAGGATCGCACAGATAACTATCTGAAGTCACATTTGAACTTCTAGTGGTTTGATGGAGGTGGCGGTGGGGAAGGTCCATGTACATGAAGGATTTCTTTTTTATCTTTAGCTACCAGTAAGTTATGAGTATATGACTAACGTATACTCATCCATAGCATTCTGATCACAGTTTAGAGATCAGAGACCTGAGAATTGATCCACCCAACCCAAGTTGTGTTAGCAGCTGGGGCAATGATAAATTACTTCTCTGATAAAAGCCCATTGTAGAAGCAGACATGTACTTGCCCATGTGTCCTGAGAAGGGGGGAAGTTCATGGACAATATTCCTAAATCTCAAACTCCTGTACAGAGGAGAGGGCATTTTGGTTTCCTAAGTGGTATAATCAGACGCTAGTCTTATAGATGAACAAGAGCTATTTACTAGATGGTGCCAGCCTTGGGGGTTGCTTCATGGGTGATCTCAAAGTTAAAAGTTACAGAGAGGTCAAAAGGTTGGACATTGGATCTGACACACATAGAAGAAGTGTTTTCTAGTAATTTTCCACTTTTTTTTTTGTGCTCACCTATGACAATAACTATGAAGCTGGAACACCATGTACATTTCTGGGGAGGTAAGGAATGAAAAAGGGAAGAATTACTTAAATGTACAATCCCTAGCACTTTCCCTTTCATCACTAATGCTATTAGGCTATCTTAAAAAATTGTATAAATACATTATGGAGTATGAGTTAGTATGAGAGAAAGTGGTAGAAATCTTGAGCAAATATATACAATAAATGCAGAGAATATTAAACTTATATAAGCAAAATCTAACTTGATCAAGACATATTCGCTTTTGTCATTGAATTATTTACTGGTCTAATAGCTTTGTCAACTGTACTAAAGGTGATAAAATACCCTGATGCATTCACCAAGGAAACAAAACTGATTTTCAGAATTCTCTAATCAACAGTGAATTATATTATCATTCATGGTTCCTGTAGGGAGATCTTAAGGTTAGAAATTTATATCTACCAAGTTCTCTATCCCATAAATAATGCCAGATGAATATAGGGCAAAAGAAAAGATCCATTTAGTTTTCTGGAGTGAATAAATTTAGGAGTAATAGAACAGAGTTGAAGTGTAAGAGATGCACAAATCACAAACTTTGCTTGACAGAGACATTCTCAGTGGATTCAAATTTGGCAGGCTATTGTTAGATAAAGTTTTTTACTAAATAAGTGCAAGGTGGAAAGGAAGTTTCCCAAAACTCTAAACATCTGGCATACACTTCATCTTCAACAGTAAGACTGAAGACAAAAACATAAAGGAGCAACTCATTTACTTTTTTTTAATGAATACAAGAGCATTAGGGAAAAGGTAAAATGATCTGGAAGGGGCACTAAATGTTTGCAGCTTGCTTATGTAGGCAAGAGTAAATCTAGCATGATTCTTACAACCTTAATGTCAGCATTAATGGATACAGGCACAAAGGAATTATCTAAATGGAAGAATAAGTGTAGGGAGTTGCTGTCATCTGTCTAAAAAAGTGATGAAATTACTTAGCACAGTGCCTGGCACATAAAGGTACTTAATAAATGTCCATTAATTGATTGATATTGACTTATGACGTCTGAATTTGTCTTTGATCTTCTCAATTACAGAAACTTTGATGAACTAAAAATGACAACCCCCCCCCCCACATACCTTAACCCTTTAAAATGTGAAAACTTGGAATAAAAAAATGAGGGAAACTAAATTCTAAATTTAGGTACTCAGTTTCTACTAGTTGGTTTCTGGAAATTAGCCAAGATAATGCTATAAGAACTAATCCTTAATGAAAAAATAATAAATAAATCACTTTAAAAGTTAAGTAAACAAAGTAAATTAACAAAAAAAAAACCTCAAGATTTTTTTGTTTGGTGACTATAATAAATCCCCCCCAAATGCCCAAGTTTTATATATATATAGCCAGTCATTTGTCTAATGACAATGTTTGTGTATGCATATATTAAAGAAACGGCTGTGATTATAGATCATGTACTAGAAAAACTGATTCCTCAACAGACGTACACACACACATATATGTATGTGTATATATGTACATACACATGTATATATGAACACTACTATTATTATTCAAAATTTCTCATCAATCAATGAGAATATATTAAGTACTTAATATGTGCCAGGAACTGTGATTGTAGTATTTTTTTTAATATAAAAGATGAAAAACTATGAGCTAAAGATCAGGACAATTTGATGGATTCATAATGAATAGCCACACTTGTGTAAAGACTGCTTACTATCAACTTTGAAGAGATCTCCCATGTACAGGTCTAGGAATTAGTCTTTAGCACTATATTAATTATCAGTGATTTTGGTAAAGGCATAGATAGCATACTCATCAGATCTGCAGATGCTATAAGTTTGGGAAAAAATCCTATCATGCTAAATGAGAAAGTAAGGATTCTAGAAGATCAAAACAGTCTAAATCATTAGACACAAAAAAATTAACATGAAATTTTATAGGGATAAATGTAAATCACTTTTTGGTGTTGTTGCTTTTTTTTTTTTTAATAAATCACCTGCTAAAAGAAACAAGAAAAATAAATATGCAAAGACTTTTTATACTTGTTTAAGAAAATCACATCTAAAATATACTTGGGTTAAGAATTGCCGATGGACACCTTTGAGGGATACTGGCAATAAAATGTAAAAATGTTAACTATTACTAGCCGTCTTTCAGATAAAGACATAAGGATTTAAAAGTTCTTTTGAAAACGTTTTCCTGGGGCAGCTAGGTGGGGCAGTGAGTAAGAGCACCGGCCCTGAAGTCAGGAGGACCAGGATCAGTTCTGGCCTTAGATACTTAACACCCACAGAAAAAAACTGGCGGTGTAACCTTGAGCAAATTCCTTAACTCTAATTGCTTTAAAAAAAATTTTCCTGAAAGATCAGAATCAAGTGTTTCTTATTATATCCTAGTACACACATGATTTATAAATATTTATTTCAAAGATTTTCACTGATCATATTTCTGCATACTTTTTGTGCTTCCCTATGGTGGTAGAATCCATTATTAAAAGGTATGTTTTATTGTTACTTTAAAATAAGTAATATATATATAAAATAAGTAATAAAATAATAATATTGTTACTTTTAAAATAAGCTGTTGTTTACATTTAAACATTATCCAAGACATTTTTAATTTCAGTGAATCTTTTTTTAAAAACACCTCTGTGATATTTGTTGTCAAGTCTGTCATCATAGAAAGAGAATAAGACAAAGGTTTCATTTAGAAATTACTGAGATCCTGGTAAATGTCCATAATTGAATTTAAAGATGGATATAGAAGATTAAGAGGCCAGACCTTTGGATATGGCTATTTATGCCACATAAAATAAGGCAATCTAATACCTAAAATACCCTGTTAACATGGCTGCGTTAGCATTGTATAACCATCATCATTAATTTGAAAAAATATAAGTGTCCTCATTAATTTCAAAAAGGTAGATATATAAAATGAGTAATTCAGTTTGAAAAACAATTTTCTTGGGTCATCAGACTTTTTTGAGTCATTCATCAAAATTACTGTATAGTTTCCAAAACCACAATTAAAACTGAATGATCCCAACACAACATAGTATTAATTGACTAATGGCCAATTACAACAGATTTCTTGCTTAAGTAGACTCTCCTGGGAGAGGGGGTGGGTAGGAACCTTTGCCTTCACATTTCTGCAGATCTTGGGAGAAAGTTTTTATTTAATAAAACATACCCTCAAGGTCAATGCTACTTAAGTGAGCAGTGGTCGTTCCGTTTAACTTTCAACACAAGAAATATTTAAGCAGCATTAAATACATAGATACAAGGTGAGGGTCACTAAGACTTTTTCTCCTTTGAAACACTCTCCATGAAAATCCAGTTATTGGCAGCATCACTTTCAAAAGTGCCTAATGCTCCTACAGAAACTGTTGTTATTAACATTTAGTCAAAAATGTAGAAAGTAGATAATTATGGAATAGGAAAACATTTATAAGATCATATAAGATCATATTTCATAAGACTTGTGAAAAAATAACCTATCTGTACAAAAAGAAATGAAGACTACAATTACAACTTGTCTTTCAATTTTTAAAAATATATGCAAACCCTGCATTATGTGAATGATTTATAACTATTTTAAAACATTTATGGTTTAATTGAAATATTGAATGGTGTTTTAAAAAATAAGTCTAATTTCCTAAGAAATGTCACCACATGCTGGGTTAGAAAGTTAAAATGCTGAAAGCTAACAGCTGACTTGTCCAGTTATGTGGAAGTCTTCTCAGTTGGAGAGGATCATACCAGCAACAGGTCTCTAGGAGACAGCAAGTAAGTATGTTCTTTCAGCTGCAGGTAATAAGATGCTCTCAGAACTGACTGTCAAAGGCAAAAAAACATTACTTCAACTCTGCCAACGTCACAGACTTTAATAGTAAGCAAACACTAAGTCTTGGTACCTAAACAACAAGTGGATGGCCCTGGCCTTATATCACTTTAAGAGTTAGGATCTGGGGAGTTTATAAGGTTTGAATAGAAAAACTGGTAAAGTCAAATTTTAATGAGATTCTTCTTTAAAAAGAGGGGGGGGGTCATTTAAGCATAACCAGTTGCAATATAATGATATGAAATGATAAGTATTTATTAAATGCCTATTGTATGCAGAATTTCAGATACTACAAAGATAAAAGTTTATTCAAGTGATAGTTCCTATCTTCAAAAGAACTTACAGTATAGGAAGGGCACAAGATGCCCACACAGATAGTCATATCATAAAACATCACATGAAAAATGTGTTAGAGAGATGTAACACAAAGTGCTATGCTGGAATCTGAGGAAGTCTGAAACTTTCTAATCCACCCATCGGTAAAGACTTCATAGAGGAGGTGGTATTTGAGTTAGGCTGTAAAAAACTGGGAAGGAACTCAATGTTTTAAAGGAATGGGGTTTTTCAGGAACAAGCAATGATAATGAGGAATGGCAGGTAAAAATAAAACACAAAGTATTTGTGTTTCAAGAATGTTTAGTTTGGTTGAAATGGAGAAAACGTGGACAGAGTAATACGAGAAAAGCCTGGGAAAGTAATGCCTTGATTGTCACATAAAGAAGTTGGAATTTTACTTGTGTGGCATCAGGATATCACTAAAGATATGTGAGCAAAGAAATGATATGAGCAGATCTAGATAAATGGAAGATAAAATGAGTAATGGTCTGAAAGATGGATTGAAGACTGTTGAGAATGGAAGTGAGCAGAGTTATCAGTAGAGGACTGCCATCGGGAGGGTACTAGAGGATCTGAGATAGCTTGTGTTATAGTGGTGGCAGTGGAAATGAAGGGGAAGAAATTGATGCAAGTTGTGAGAGATGTTTTGGCTGATGTTTTAATCAATTCCGTCTTATTTCAAATTATGTCACATTTTATTGTCTACAATAATGATAGCAATTGACCTCTAGATAGTACTTTAAGGTTGGCAAGGCACTTTGTCTATATTATATAACAGCAGATATGTAAAGTAAATGTTACACAGGAATTACCATCCTTTCACATATGAGGAAAGAGATGTTAAGTGATTTGCCCAGGATCATACAGCTCGTATCTGTATTAGGATTTGAAACCTGATATTCTTGATTCCAAGACCAGCATTCTACCCTCTACACTCTGCCTTTCACTAAGATAGTTTATTCTTGTACATTTATTTTGTTGGCAAAGATATAGATAAGTAGGATAAGTAGACATAGATAGATAGATAGATAGATAGATAGATAGATAGATAGATAGATAGATAGATAGATAGATA
>NW_027185798.1:55500368-55572912 GCF_028583685.1 Petaurus breviceps papuanus | reverse complement strand
ATAGATAGATAGATAGATAGATAGATAGATAGATAGATAGATAGATATAGACAGACAGACATAGATATAGATACATTTAGATGTGCCTTATTTTGAAAGCTTAGTAAATGACACTATTTACTTGGCACTGCAATGTAATATCATCTCCTATTGGAATATAGAACCTTATATTCCATCTGTAAAGTATAAAATAATTAAGTATTGGGGGCCATTTTAATAGATTAAACCCTATTTCTTAAGACACAAAGTCCAACACTGGTCATTTTGTCTATCCATAAAACCCTCAGCCTTACAGAATTTCCCAACAGGTTACTCAAAATAACACTAGATAAAACACTAAAACAGAAAGTGTGGTATTATTGTTGTGGGGTTTGGGTTTTTGGTGGGTTTCGAGGATATATTAGAACCAAGAGGCACAGTGATGAAATTTATTTGGTATCAGGACTCACATTCATGATAATTTCCTTGCTTTTTGTGTTTTAATTGAACATTATCCTAATTCTGGCTGTACTATTTGAACTCTAGATAAGTGTTTTTAGAATGTTTTTTTGTTTTTCCTACCAATGGTCATTGCTTAAAATGCTTAAGCTACTGTGTAATAACTAAAGATTTTTAAGACAAGTAATACTTAATTCTTTGTATTCCAAATATTTCAAAATGTGGTAATTTTTAGTTATTATAATATCTGCATGAACTATGTATTCTGTTGGACATCTTGGCATATGCCATTTATGCATGCATTTTCATATATTTACTATATAATGTATACATATTACATACATATACACACACTAAAACATGAAAACATATGTTTCATTGTGGCCAACAAGTGTCAAGGAATATAATGTTTCTATCACATTAATTTTTTTAAAGTTATGCATTCCCCCCCATTCAAATCTTCTATTCTCTTCAAAATCAACTGTCTCAGTTCTGATTTTAATAATTTCCTTACCTTTTCACCAACACCACCAACTGAGCCAACTGATCCTGAGGGACCTTGTGGACCCTGCAATACAAAAAAGATAAATTAATGAAATATATAAATAAATAGAAAGTTAAATTTTGGTTATAAAATGTGCATGCAGCTATTTGTATTAATTAGTGATCAGCAGCTAAATATATTCACAAGTGGAAATATAGGAAGGATTTAGGCACACTTGGCATAAGCTCTTCCTGACTGATGTCACTACTTTACATACAATCAATCCTCAATTTAACTTTTGTGACTTCAAGTATTCATATGATTTTATCGCTATTGTCATTTTCACTTCCATGTTGGCAACTATGCACATTCATGCATATGCTCAGCAAAGAAAAAAGTGAGAGGTGCAAAGCATGTAAGTTTGTGAAATACCTGGTACACTATTAGGTGCTTCACTGATCTTGTTCACCCTACCACTGTAGGGTATAGAGCTCTCCCTTTGTTTCATATTTTTATTGTTTGCTTTTCAGGCTGTGTATTGTACTTATGCCCTCAAAGTGTAATGTAAGTCCTTTAGTCTCTAAGGTGATTATACAGATCTCACCAGTCTTAGAATCTTCCAAAAGTAATAACTAAAGTACCATCAAGCTCTCACTTGGTTTTAGAGGCAGCTAATATAGAGAAACTTACAGGAGTATATTATATAGTACAATGCCCTCACATGACCATTGATGGAGGGTAAGATTCAGGTTAAAAAAACTATTTTAGTTTTAAAAATCTTATTTGCCATATAGTATCCATGGTACTGTATATTTCATGTGTTACGAAAAGTGAATATTGCCTGAAAAAGTTTTCTAATTGAAATATTAGCACAAAAGGTCACAAACTTCTCAGCAATTACTAGTGAGAAAAAAATGTTTTACATGTTACCAATTTTATTTTTATTGCATTTTGTGGGTTATTTCATAGTTACTAAGTTAAGAAAAATTCATATTGTCAGAATTATACTGAGAAAAGTATATATTCGGGGCAGCTAGGTGGCGCAGTGAGTAAAACACTGGCCCTGGAGTCGGGAGGACCCGACTTCGGTTCCAGCCTGAGACACTGAACACCCACACAAAAATACTAGCCGTGTAACCTTGGGCAAGTTACTTAACCCCAAATTGCCCTCCAAAAGGAAAAAAAAAAAGTATATTTTCAACAATCTCTAGTGAAATATTACAGGTTTTAGTAGTTGCAGAAGCCTAACTCCCAAATTCCCATAAGTTCAACGTATCCATATTCACATTTTTTACTTTTGTAAAAGTTCTGTTTTAAGGCTGTTCTCTAGGAATGTCATCCACGCGAAAGTTGAGAAGTGACCATATGTCAAGAACAAATCCCACTGGAGCCGCGTTTGACTCTTTGTCATTTACAATATTTATGACATTGGTAGAAATTTAGAGCTACAAGTAACCTTAGAGGTCATGCAGTTCATTTTCTTTGCTTTTAGTTGGGGAAATTGAGGTCCAAAAAGATTTGTTGACTTGACCAGTGTCACACAACTAGTAAATGTCTAAGGAATATTCAAATCTATGCATTTCTGGCTACAAGTTCAGTCTCCTATCAAAGACATATGATGACTGTCCTTTGTAAACTAGTTTTATCTAACATCAGGTTTTCCAATTAAGAATTTTAGGAAATGACTCATTTATAGTACTTTGAAATTTACAAAGTGCTATGCACATATTATTACCTTTCCTATTTACATAAAACTCATCAATCAATCAATAAAAAGGCACTGTGTTAAGTGCTAGATAGCAATTCTTTATGTTTTGTATTTTATAAATTAGGAAACTGAGACTTGGAAGTTTATTGACTTGCCCATTGACATACAACCAGTGTTAGGGATAGAATTTAGATCTAGGTCTTTCTGATTTCAAGTCAAACAATCTAGTCACTTTGCCGTCATTATCTGGTTAAGTTTTATATAACTTCACTGAAGAATATCATAACTAATGTTTCAATTGTGTTGCTTAGCTCTATACAATTCTTAAGAGCTGTCTAAGTTTGTCAGTACTTGGAATGTTGTATACAGTTCTTAATTGCCATATTTGAAGAAAGCCTTAAGAGTTGAAGAAGGTCCACTACAGATTGGAATTCTTCATAATAGAACCATGAAGGCTGAAAATTTCAGTTTGTTACCTTGCAGGGGATTTGGATAGATTGAACATGGCATTATTTCATAAATTCAAGAATATAAGCATTGAGAGATAAACCTTGAAGCTTCAAGGAGACAGTTTTAGGACAAGCCAAAAAAATAGTTTTTCAAAGAAGGAAACAAATTTTACTCACTGTTCTAATATATTTTATAAGCTAAACCATATTTTAATAGGGCTGGAATGTCATATATTCCAAATCCATACACATTGCTAAGAGGATATTAGGCATATTTATAAGACATTACTTTTTAAGGCAAATGTCCCAGGGTACAACCACATAATGTCTCTTGTTGCCAATGGTGGGGTACTATTAGTCTAAATTAACCATTGATTAAGACCAATCTGATATAATTTGGCCTAATTGTATTAGTTTAGTTCTTATAAGCTAAAAAATAATTCATCCTCTCTCTCTCTCAACGTGCATGTTTGTGCAGGTGTGCGCATGTGTATGTGTATGTTTACTAGTCAACTTATGTATTTGTATTTGAGATGCAACCAGATAGGTCACTTTGAGCAATTCTTTATTGAACCTTAGTGTTATCATCTATAAAATGTATGAACTTTACTAGATGAGCGTAACTAACTTCCCTTCTAACTTACAAATCTTGAATATGTTATTAAATATTTGTTACCCCTGCCAAAATTAGAAACCATTTTATTAATAATCTAAATATTTATATAATTAAAAATAAATTGAAATAAATAAAATATTTCTTACATCAGCACCATTGGGACCCTGGGGACCTCTTGGCCCTGGGGGACCAGGTGGACCCTGTAACAAAAAGACATTTATTAAGACAACAATGACAATACAATATTAAAATTAAATTGAAGTTGTATTTTATGGATAAGAATGTTAAGAAATCAAAGACAACTAATTAATAAATCTATAAATCAATAAGCATCTGGTAAATGCTTATAATGTCCTTGGTAGTACATTAAATGTGAGAACACAAACAAACTAAAAAGGAAAAAATCCCCACAGTCCCCACCTTTAAGGAGCTTATACTCTAATGGGGGAGATCACAAGTAAATAAATAAGCACTTAAAAGATACATACAGAGCATAAGAAAAATAACCTTAGAGGGGAAGATTCAAGTGGCTGAGGGACTGAGTAAAGCTTCCTGGCAAAGGTAGAATTTGAGCTGACTTGTAAGAAAACACTTAAGAAGTGGAGAGAGAGGGTGAGCTTTCCAGGTAGGAGGAACAGTCAATTCAAATGCACAGAGACAGAAAATAAAATGTGAGAAATGTAAGGGTAAGGATCCACTGATTTTCCCACCCATTTAAATGTATTACTTTTGCTAGGTAAAGACAACTCAATCAATCAGAACCCACAGGACTATAGAGGTCTTTAAATCAATCAAAACTATTGCTTGAGAGTCTTGGTCAGGTCATTGGGAATTTGTTTTAAAATTAGAAAGTGTATCAGAACCAGTTTCTAAGAGTCTGAAAAGAGAGAGGAAAGAATGAAGTCATAGGGATCTAAACTAAGAAACAGCAGGTGTAAGCCAGCTACTTAAAGGAAGAAGAAATGGTAGGACTGCTGAGCTTACTGCTTAAGATGTTTTTTCAGCTAAAACATCTAGTTAAGGAGGGTTGAGACAATGTCATATATGACAGGTCAAAGCAAATTATTAAAAGGATAGATATTTATAGCATATCCCTCTCCTTTAGAAGATGATGTCATAGGGGACAATCAAACAATGTCCCTTGGTGTAATTAGTGCTACACTATTCTGGATTGACTATTAAATGCCAGACAGAAGGCTTCTTTTTTTTTTTTTTTGATCCTGCAGAAAACAGAGAGAAACTAAACTTTGTTGATCAGAGAGTTAAAATGATTAGATCCTGCATTTTAGGAAAATCATTTTGGCAGTTCTGTGGATACTGAATTATGGTGGGCATAAGACAGGGAAACCAATTTAAAACTGATCATAAAAAATACAGTTGAGAAGTGTTGAGGACTGTAACTAGAGTTGAGGCTATGTGAGTTGAGCAAAGGGTATGTATACATATGGTATTATGAAGAATAGCAAGAAATGACAAGGTTTGGCAACTCACTGAATATAAGCTGAGTTTAAGAGAGTAAGCCGAAGGTTATACCTAAATTGTGAGATTGGGTGAGTAGGAAGATGTGATTGTAACTTGGTAGTTTACTTGACAATAATAGTGAAGTTCAGAAGAAGCAAGGATTAGGTGATGAAAATAGTTGGATCTGTTTTAAATATGTTGAGTTTAAGTTGTCTCTTGGATACCCCATGGGAGCTGTGGAATAGAGCTCAAAAGACAGACTTGTGCTGGATACACAGTTCTGGGAAACATCTGTTAAGAGATGAAAATTTAACCCTTGGGGGCCAATAAAATCAAGTTGTTGGGATTTTTTTCCCTTTGTGACTAATCTTATATTCTAGGAGAAAAAATGCTACTCAGAGAGCAAAGAGGAAGTTTCAGTACTACAGGAAAAGGGGATGGGATAGGGAAAGGACAAAGGCAAATTCTTCTCTAATGCATGTTCTCCTAATAAACTTTGATCTTTGATCCCAAACCACCAACTTTCAGTACTTATATGTGAATCTACTTCAGACAAAGGAATGAAAAAGTACATGGGACAATGAGCAGTATCATATCGAATTCCTTTTTTTGCCCAGATATTTGAAAAGCCTGATATGGTATAGAGAAGTTGAGAAACTTATTAATTTTTAAGTTATATGCTATAAATATTTTCATTTAGGCGTTAAACTGTAATTAAATGAAACTGTCATTTCTGTATTTGCTTCTGACAAATGTCAGATTTTACAAGCAATATGGCTACAATCCTTTATCTGTGAATGAATGAGCTGTTACCACAATCATTGCTTCTGGAAATGGGAAAGGTAGAAAATTATTCTGATCACACTGTGTCTCTGGAATGAGAAGACTTAAAATATTAAAAAAAAAACCAGAAACTGATTTCTTTTCATTAAATTGTGGCTATGGCCTACAAAATATCTTTTGTTTGTCAAAGGGGTTAGGAGTACTTTTAGTTTGTTTTGTTGTTAGAAATAATATGCTGAGATCTAGTCCAAACGTTGAGAACTTTGTCAAATTAAACATAAGGACTGATTAAAAAGAGGAATAAGAAATAGGAATACATATTTGGTTAGTTCTTTACTATCACCATTTTTTAGCTATTATTTGGACCATAAAACAATAAGTAAAGAAGAATGCATCAATGCAATCAGAGGAGAAAAATTTATCTCAAAAAGAAATTGGATACCTATCTGTTATTGCTAAGAAGCCATGTTGAATCAGTCTTCCATCAACTTCAAACAGTCAACAATATTGGCTAAGGATTTGTTATGGATTGGGAAGGGGGTTTTGGTTTTATGAAGACATTCAAAACATAGCCCCAGTTCTGGGTGAGGTTATGATCTATTTGAGATATAGGAGAAACACAAAGGACTAAATATTGACCTAAGAACATGAAAAGAGAAAACTAATTAGCTAAATTTCTGCTTAACCTTTAATTCCCATGACTAATTATTCACTTACGTAGGGGTTTCCAAGCTGAGTAGAACCCATAATGAATGGAAGTAGCTAGGTATTTCTTGATTCTATTTGAATTTCATAATTCTTAGATTTTAAAAGTGCTAAAACTCAAAGTCAGAATCCCTCAGTTAAATAAACACTTAGTTTGAGGACTAGAAGATTAAACAGCCACAAAGAATACAAATATATTAACTATCCTTCCTTTTATTTGGATATTAACCTATTATTTTCTTTCCCTCCCCCTCTACCACACATACCCTTAGCTGAAAAGCCTAAGAGAATATCAGCTGCTAACGGGCTTACTGTTGTTATTTGATTTGGATCTGAGCCTTCTTTGTGGAAAAGAGTTTTCATTGAGAAAACTCACTGTTCCAATACATATCAGCAACTCTGAAGTGACAGTCTGGATGTGTCAAGGATAAGACTAGGATTTAGATCTTGAGTGGAGGAGGCTGGAATTCTAGCCACCACAACATGTTGTCTCTGTGTTATTATTATATAAGATATGATAGAAATATATAAGAATATATATAATATATAAGAATGCACAAAACTAAGAGCAATACAGATACACATACATGTGTGTGTATGTATTTTTTAAGTGATTAGAAAGAACAGGAGAGAAGAGGGATGATGGAAATTTTTTGGAAGAACTATGAAACTCGGGTGGATGAAAAAGGTTCATAATTTTATAACTTCATTACATTTTTATTGTTTATAAGAATAGGTGTGTGTGTGTGTGTGTGTTTAATTCATAACCATTATATACTATTAAAGAAAAACTTACCATTGGACCAACATCACCATTTTCACCTTTTTCACCAGGGGGACCAGGTAGGCCCTAATGAAACACAATAGAAAAATAAAGTCATTTTTTTTTTTTCATGAGCAAGCACATGTTTCTTTTAGACAATGTTTATTTGTTTTGACAAACAAAATTATAAATAATAATTTATACAGGAGATCTCAGAAGATGGAAATAATCTTTTTGTTGAATTTTTGTAACGAGTTGTTCTATAAAGAAAACTTCCATAGTTTTCTGATTTCTAATGACTTTCACATATACTATCTCATTTAACTCTCATAACAAACATGTGAGGGAAACAGAATAGTTATTGTTGTGACTCCTTCATAAATGACTAAAATTGGTGGAAAGACATTAAGTGGCTTGGCTAAGGTCAGTAAGTCAGGAAGCTGTGATTTCATGGCCTGGGAACTTCTTCACACCAAGTAGTAATGGCAGCCAGGGGTACTGGAAGGGACACCAGAAGGCATCAAATCTAAATTCACTATTTTACACATGAGGAAACTGAAGGTTAGGGAGGTAAAGTGTCTTGTTGAAGATCTTACACATAGAAGCAAAAGATTATGTTGAATATAGAGCCAGTTCTCTTTCCACTGTACAAAACTGACTTATGGTCTTGGAGAGTTGCATGAGATCCGATCAGGTTAAAAGTATCATCCTGGGTAATAAAGGAAGGCTGGGTACCCAAGTTTTCTTGACTCCACCTCTAACTACTACATCATGTCACATAACTAATAAGTAGCAGAGGAAAATCTCAAATCCAATTCTTTTTTTTTTTTCCTAAAGCAATCTAGATTAAGTAACTTCCTCAAGCCAGTTATTTCTGGGTGTGGTGCTAAGTATCTGAGCCCAGATTTGAACCCCAGGTCATTCCGACACTGGAGCCAGTGCTCTTACTCGCTGAGCCACCTGGCCACCCCACAAATCCAATTCTACAAGTACAGAGTTATTTATTATATCCAAAGGGAAACATGTTCGATTTCATTGTTTGTATTTTGTGACAAGAAAAAGCATGCAAATTCACTTACAAAGACAATAGTTTTCCTGATTTAAACTTTCCTATTACTATCTTGAAGACCCATAATGCTAGAAGTCTTCTACCTATATGATTTTAAGATTTTCAGACCTACTTCAATCTCATTGTTATTAAAGCATTTCTTGACTGGCTATTCAGAGCTTGAGACCAGTTTTTATGAATTCAATATCTGGTTGACTAATTGAACTTTTGCAAAGTCAATGATGAGTTAAAGAATCACTAAATATCTTGATCGATAGTCTAATTTTGCCTCTCATTTTGTTTATAAACTTGAAAATGTATACTTTGTATTCTTCAAGAATCACCTAATCTTTCTTTTTCATTTGCCTTACTGAGATATTTGATTTTCTTTTTCCATTTCTATTTAGGTCTATTAGGACATTATTTTCTACTTGTATCTATTGGAATTGTTTATGTCTACAACCGAACTCTTACATAATGATATTCTAATACTATGTGAGAAAACTTATAAAATGGTTCCAATTCTTTTTTTATCATATAAATTATATTGAACACCCTTTTAAATATGAACCTATAAAATATTAACTTGTGAAGAGGATAATAACTTATGAAGGGGCTTCTAAATATAAATTAAAAGTCATTTTTATCAATGTGGAGAATAATTTTTTAAAAATCTTGCCTCATGATTTCAAATTTAATCTAGATAAAATAACATTAAAATGTCTGAATGTAACTTTAAAAAACTTTAGTAATGTGAACAAATATGTTATGAAAAAAATTTTTAAGCATTTTTTCATTCCTACTTCTTTTTTTTTAAATTAAGGTTGCTAAATTGTACTCTGGTGTTAATCAACTTTCCATGGGACTCAACTTGCTCCTGGTGGATAATTTATGCATTGAGAGAATCTGGTTTAATATCTAGTCATTTGAAGTCATTTGTCACGGAACTTAATTGATCGTCAAAAAATAAGATGAATTTAACCTCAAAATTCTCATAATATTATTTTCCTTTTTATGCACAAGGCTAGCAAACATTCATTGAAAGAATCACACCATGTATTCAAAGTTAACATCTATGCTGAATATTTGATGATTATTTATACTTATTAGAATTACTATTATATATTTTATCATGAAGACTCAATTAGAGAATGCAAATGTGATTGTGAGCATCTTAATTTTATTAGAATCTTTTAGTTTTGTGATTTAATTGTGATATTGGGAGGAAAATGTCATTTTAAAAATTAATTTCTTGGATTAACCCTACTCTTTTGTGGAAATTAATTCTTGCTATATGGAAATGAAGACAATGAATATTTATTGCAAATATAAACTAAATGGTAGTATTTCTCATTGTGATTGCTGATTACCAAACTGATAAAAGTATCTAATACACCCAGTAGTAATTTACAAGATAAATTATATAGCCAAAGTATTATAAAGTATATAACTATCCCTACTTCTCTTTCTAAAAAAAAAATGCTTGCTAATTTTTAAGTGTGCTTTCCAATATTTTTTGTGTGTTTCATAGTTCTTATGATTGGGTATTTGTTATTACCTAATCTGAATTAGAAAGGAAAATATAAATAATGAAAATGATGTTGTTTTACATTTTATATTTGCCAGTATTCTAAAAGCTAATAGACAGCTTGGCATTAAACCTAAAACCCTAAATGAGATAACATTTGCTAAAAGGTATCCATTGATTATATTATGTATGTGCTTTTTCATGTATTTCATATAATTTCTGGACATATAAATACACGGTAAGGGACATTTTAATTTTGATTAATGAATACTCTATCTGGATTGAACATTAGAGATCTTCCAGTTCAACCCCCTCATTTTACAGATGAGAAAATTGACATACGGGGAAGGGAAATGCCTTGCCCAAAGCTACATAGGTAGTCAGGAGCAGATTATGAACTAGAAATGCTATGCTTTTTAAACTTCTATAGTGTAATGGTTGTATATACATGACAGAAATAATCAAGTTTTCAAATTTCACAAGCTCAAATATCTATAGGCAGCAGGGAACTATAGGAGCCATCTAGTCCAAATCCTTCATTTTGCAAAGAGGAGAGTGAGGCACAGAGAGTTTAAGTGTCTTGCCCAAGGTCACTCAAATAACGAGTGTCAGTGGCAGGTCCTCTGACTCCAAAATCAGGATTCTTTTTGCTATGTCTATGTTCATCAGTATTTCAAGGTATGTGATTTCACCAATTCTATTTTTTCCTTCCACTGACCCAGCCTGCAATCCTTCTATGAGTTAGTAGAAAGTTTTCTATAATTGTTGCAGCCACAAAAATCCATCATTGTACAGCCAACTTGGTGATGAGTCTCTCCCAATTTAATCAGGCTGGTCCTCAGAAACAGTATGTAGCGGAACACTGGGCCAATACTCAGTCTTTCAAATTTGGCAGTACCTGGCAAGAGTTAGCTAATACTCTTGAATAGCTTTCAAGAACCTAGAGTCACCACCTCCCAGTCACAATGAGGCATTGAAGTAGACCGCTAGTGTATGGTTAATCAGAATGTAGTATGGTGACTCTGTATGGTGTATTCACATATATGTATATGTGCATGAATGTACTTATGTATGAATGGAGGCCTTTGATTGTGGGCATGTGTTTACATACCTTTGCATGTCTGTATGTATACGGGATTTTCCTAAAGTACAGCTCTGGCCATGCCAATCCCCCGATCAATAAACTTCAATGGCTCCTTACTGATTTTTCCCCTCTCTATCTAGCTCAAGTTGACATTTCTCATTTTGTCATATATGACTACCCTTCTCCTACTCTGGCTTAGCCAACTTGGCTTTCTTTCTATTCCTCACACGTGATACTCCATCGTCGATCTCCATGCTTTGAGACTGGTAACACTCCCATGCTTGTCATCTCCACCTCGTTGTCTAATTAGATTGTGAGCTTCTTCAGAGGAATGGCTGTTTTTTTACATTTCTTTGTATCCGTAGGACCTAACAGAGTACCTGGAACATAGGTGACACTTAATAATCCTAGCTGACTGGTATTATTCAAAGAAAAAAATATATCAGGGGCAGACACATGAAATTTAGTAATGGAAACTAGTTATTAGTTACTTAGAGGTGATGGCCTCTAAGGCTACCTTCTATCCATTCTGTGTATCTTGTATGTATTGCTTTATATGTTTTCTAACCCATTGGCATGTAGTATTAGGGCGGGCAGGAAATAGCTTTGTGGCACTTCACATGGTGCCTGAAGCAGAGCAAGGTGTTGTTGATTGGTTTATTAGAATCCTTTATTTCCTTCATAACTCAACTCAAGAGGTACCTTTGACATGAAACCTTTACTCAATCCTCCAGTAGCTAGCACTTCTAAAAGATTACCTTACATATGTAAATGTTTTCCCAGAAGAACATGCACTTCTTAGGAGCAGAGAAAGTTTCAATTTTGTCTTTTACCACCCAGCACAGTCTTACTGGGCATATAATCGTTATGTAATGCCAGTGGCATGGTAGATACAGGGCCTAGAGTCAGGAAGATTCTTCTTCAAAAGTTCAAATCAGGCTTCAGATACTTACTGGATGTGTAACCCTGGGCAAGTCACTTAATCCTGTTTGTCTCATTTCTTCATCTGTAATATGAGCTGGAGAAGAAAACGGCAAACTACCCCAGTATCTTTGCCAAGATAATCTCAAATAGAGTCACAAAGAGACTGAAATGACTGAAGAAGAACAACAAAATTTTGGTTGATACACATTCATATGTTGATGTATATATACATGCTTTAGATCAAACTTTGATTAAATTTGCACAAGGAGCTTCAAATGAGAACAATCTTTCTCCCATGGCAGATCAGACAAGGGGATTAAGTGACTTGCCTAGGATCACACATCTGTATTTCTCAGAGGTTCAGTTGTTTTTCAGTCATTTATTAGTCCTGTCTGAATCTTCATGACCCCATTTGGGGTCATATTAGCAAAGATACTAGAGTAGTTTAACCATTTTCTTCTGCAGCTCATTTTACAGATGAGGAAATTGAGGCAAACAGGGTTAAGTGATTTACCCAGGGTCACACAGCTAATAAGTATCAGAAGCCAGATTTGAACTCTGGAAGATGAGTTTCCCTTATTCTGGGCCAGGCACTGTATCTAGTGTACCACCTTGCTGCCCTGTCAGAGATTTAGATTTGGGACTTAAAATCTAGATCTTCTGATATTGATGTCCACTTTACTATAACAAACTGTCTTTCATATCTCTCTCTCTCTATCTCTCTGTCTCTCTATCTATAAAATACATAAAATTTTTGTTAAAATGTTGGATTATTCTTTTTTGGTGGTTTACCTGAAGAGTTCTCATATTCAAGTATGATGTCTGCCCCAATCTTTTTTTCCTTAAATAATTAGTAGACTACAACACTGTTTTTAATATAAATTCCTAATTTAATTCATCTTATTTGCTTATCTAATTAACCTAAAGTCTCCCAAACAAAAGTCTTTTAATTAAACACTAGTTTAGAAAATCAATACAAACACATATTTTAAGAACAAATATTAATTTGTTTTCAGGAGGCTTCTATAGTCTAATAATTATTCATGGTTTTATTCAACTATGGCCCTAAAATTTTCTTTAATTTTATAATTTGGTTAATAACCTAAGGACTACCATTACATATGGGAGGGAGGAAGAGAGGGAAGTAGGGGTGAAGAGGAAGATGTCCTTCTAAAAACTGGGAATCAAAACTTAGAAAGGATTACTTGAAGCTTCAAATGAATGGTTTTATATCTGCATGATCTTCAAAGCCCTTGATCACAAATAGAATTTCGAGACTTTCCTACTAAGCTTACAAAACAGAGTTCACTCCCTGCTTCCTCTGCTTCTATCCTAACAACAGACTTTAACAATCACCACCTCACATTATTAATAGGGAACCTATTAGTCTTGAGCACAAGTTAAAATTCTTTTTTCCAAACAATTTTTAAAAAAGTGATAACAGTAGCAAGCTAGCATTTATGTAGTGTTTTAAGATTTGCAAAGTATTTCATAAATATTATCTCATTTTGTCCTCATAGCAATTCTTGGAGGTGAGTGCTATTATTTATAGCACTAATAATTCATATTTTACAAGCAATATGGCCACAAGTTTACATATGAGGAAACTAAGGTACACAGGAGTTAAAGGTGTGTCCTATGTGACCAGGGTCACATAATTGGTAAGTATCTAAGGCTGGAATTGATATTAGGTTTTCCTGACTCCAAGTCTAGTCCTCTCTTCACTGTATCATTTTGCTTTTTCAAGGCACTTAATATCTCAAAATGAAGCTCCTTCATTATGACAAATGGTTAAAAAAAAGAATTGCAGAATATATCTTCAGTATTATACTCATTAGAGAATCATTAATAATTTATTGATCTGGCATGTGGTAATAACTCTTTCAAAACTGTGAAGGCTGACTGAACCAAATTGCTAATTTTTTAGTCAGACAAATTATGTATTACTACTGTGTATTGACTTCTCAATCCATGGCATAAAAACAATAGACTTTAATGATCTCACTTCTCCTTTGAATATATATTTATCTGTCAATTTAAAACAAAATAGAAAATTTACAAGACTGAAGTTACCAATGAAATTTCCTACTTTAAGTAGTTGACTTCTTTCAACATTTGGTATTTTACCCATTAGAAGTACACCTGAGACAGTGGTTTGATAAATATTAGTCTGATATTTATAAATCTAATTTCCTGCAAAACACCCTATATCTATAAGGGTCTTTTTGCCCCCAAATATGCTAAATCTTTATCTCCATAAATTTTTTGTGTCATACATGGTCTGGCTGTAGCAAATTCTTAAATGAAGCAGAAATTATTTAGCTCCAACTATCCATGCAATGAAAACATGCTGAATGAACTGAATTGGATTGGATTTAATTAAACTGAGAATTAAAACCTCTCAGTAGAGAGGTAAAATATGAAGTAAATCCTTATAATCAACATGGAGCAGAGAGCTGAATGAGTATGGATAGTACAGATAACAAAAATGAATGATTTAATAATATACAAATATGATATTCATCTTAATGTTATAGTATTACACCCCTGGCAAGTAATTGCTATTTTTAACAGTTGATTTATATGATTAAAAACAACTTCCAGCCTAAATGAATTCTTAGATTTGTTCAAACCTTTGTTTTGGCTTATATAGAGCCTCAGAGAAATGATTTGTCTATGAGGTCAAATGGGAATACTTAATTGAACCCAAGTATTATTTCCTATAATGATCATATTTTATATGACATCTTAAGATAATGTGAAATTAGATGAAGAGGTTTAGTTGTTCAAAGCAATTGTGGCATGAGGAAAAAAGCAAATTTATTTTCTTCCATGCCACTACAAATGAGATAAGTTTGTGGTTATTTTTTCCCTCTGTGAAATACAAAAATTCTAGGGGGCATGCTTAGGATAATAACCATCAACATCATTTCAATGCAGCTGGAAGTATTTAATTACACTGAAATATCAATGTTTCTCTCTGAGTATTTGTTGCTAACTATGATCACTGCATTATTTCTTGACAGAATTTCTTAACAATTAGCCCATAGTTTGTGATTTTGCTTTATAGAGCAGTTCATTCAAAGGGAGGCATGATTCAAAAATTTCTATGCCTCTATTTCCAAATACATGTCTTCAAAAAATTAATAGATTTCAGAATTTAAATGAGTGAATGAACAATATTTAGCCTTTAATAATACAATCCAGCCAACATTAAGGGTCTGCAATGTGTAAGATACTGTTCATATTTTGACATAAAAAAATAATACTTTGGAATTGGATCTTGAATTGGAGTTGGATTTGTAATTAAGATTGGAATCTTGAATTGTAAAAAAGCAAACAAAAACACAATGCTGACAATTTATTTATATTTGTATTATAACAAATGTCCATTGCAAACTCATTACAGTACCCATGCCTTAAAATAAATTGTTCTGCCTTCATGGCACTTTCAGGTCTGTCCTATATTTGAGTTTTTACAAATCTGAATTTGAAAACCTTTATTCCCCCAGCTCTAAAAGTCTATATTTTAAAATTTTAGGACTTAGTTTTGAGGAAAAAATTCCTATCTGAACCAAGAAATTATTATTATTCACAGAATTAAAAAATTACTCATTTTTCTACTTTGTTGTGGGCAACATCATCGGTTCATTTTTTTAGTCACAAAATACACGAGAACTTTGTGTAGTTCTGCTTAACTTAAATCCAATTCACATACAAGTTATCACCTTTGTGATGTCATTGGTCCTCTTCAATAACAACAAAAACAATCACACCACATTATTCATGGTATGTGTTATATATAGTCATACCTATTTTATTAGCTATATGTGATACTATAATTAGTTTTCTTAAATGTTCTATGACCTCTAATGCAAATATTATAAAGAAAGTTTAGAAAAGATGGTAAATTTCAGAATCAAGTGTAGTATTTATATTTTGACTGATCTAAATATTTTGAAAAACTGCTAGAATTTCTCTGTCAAAGCAATTTAATAAAAATTTTAAAGATTCAACATTCATCATTCACAAAACAAAGCTATTGATAGCCTGCTGAGTTCGAGCCCCTATATACCAACAGTCTAGAAGAAAATATTGACAGTCTTCTATCATGGTCTTCAATTATACTAATATATAGTATTTTCTTGCCCTGTCTCTCTGTAAGTAACAGGAATAAGTTATAGTATTATTTTTCATGGGCAAAAATATAGGTATAAAATAAAGCGACATCTGTTCCTTCTATTCTTACTTGTTTTGCCACACCATTTAATTACTATTTCGAGGCAACATGCAGGAAAAGTCAGAACTAATTCTGCTAATATTTCAAGGAATGACAAAGTGCACATATGAATAATTATTCTCTCTCTGAACTGCCTCAAGCTAGTGCTGGCGCTTAATCAGGAACCACCATTCTTTACCTTCAGTTTTCAAGGACATTGTGTGAAAATCTTTCATCTTTAACAGTGCTATTGTTTGCATGACTCAGATTTGGGAAGAAAACTTTTCTTGTTTGTTTCACAGATGATATGTATCTTCATATAAGCAAGTAGAAACTGTTTACGCTCCATGCTAAAATCATTATCATTACCTATTTGGCTTACAAGGTAAATTATAATTATAGATAAACTAACAAAATTATGTCGCATAAAACACTTCTTCTTTGGACACTGAAGCTTAAATATACTAGCTGTCTCTCATTCTCAATAAATACATATGTCTATATGTGCAATACATGTGAATATTTCAAATGTATTCATGTATGTATAAATTTCTTAGAAATCTGTCTCAGTTATTGACTTCAAATGGCATTTATAACTCCTTCCTTTTACATATTGCAATTTATTCTTGAGTTTTTCATAAGTTGATAGCAGGCTTTCTTTTAGTCCCCAGAGCTTAATACAGTATCTAGATACAGAAGTGGGGAACCTGTGGCCTTGAGGCTACATGTGGCCCTCTAGGTCCTTAAGTGATGCCCTTTGAATCCAAACTTCACTGTACAAATCCCCTTAATAAAAGGATTTGTTCTGTAAAACCAGGACTCAGTCAAAAGGCTGCACCCAAGGATTATGGCTTCAAGGCAGTTGGTTTCCCATTGCTGTTTATACTAGGTGCTTAATAAATGTCTGTTGATTAACTGATGGATATAATTCAATTTTTCTCTTCATAATGTCCCAATGAAATAAAGAAAGAAAGGGAAGGTCACTTTTTTTTTAAACACAGAAGAGAGCACAAATGCTTTAAGTGATTTGCTTGAAGTGTAATGGGTGAACAACAAAGGTGGGTCAAATTTGGCGCTACAATCTCTAGGAATTACAAATAATTACAAGACTACTAATGCTGACAGGAAAACACCACGTAAATATCTTACCTGAAGGCCAATGGGACCGGGAGGTCCAGGGAATCCTCTGGCACCTTCATCACCTTTCTGGCCAAACATTCCCTGCTGACCTCTTGGTCCAGGCTCCCCATCACCTCCCTATGGAATTACAAGAAAAAATAAAAACAAAACAAAGTCACAAATCAAAGAGTTTATATACTATTTTTATCATTAACATGATAGAAAGGAATGGCTACAAGTATCTGCTATCCCTATAGGAATAAAGTCATTTTGCCTGGTTTGAAGTATCTCAGATTATATCATACGCTGGATGTTAATTCTTGCTTATTGTGGTCATTTCCAGTTTTCCCCACTGCCCTAGCCAGGGTATGGCCTATTTGATCTAGTTAAAAACAGCTTAAAATTAGAATTACAGTAGATGTTATTATTAAATTGAGGGAAAAATTAATAAATAAATAAATAAGAAATCTATCCAAGAATCACTCTCCCGAATGTATCAGATACTCAGATGGTGCATAGCCAACTATTAAGTATTTTAAAGTGAAACTTTATCTAGAAAACAACAACAATAACAAAACATTTATTGTGGGCAGGGGAATATGCGGGCAGCCTTGCTGATTATTAGTGATATAAAATGTGTTCGGTGCTTAAAAGACAAAAAATAAAACACATACTATTTTTTGGCTCATAAATTTCATAAATTTGATCAAATAACTGTAGAGACTTAGATTTACTATAATAAGTGGAATACTTACAGCAATTCCTGGGGCACCAACAGGTCCTTGAAGGCCTGGGGGACCAGGAGGACCCTGTAGGGAGATAAAAGCAGCATTAGTTTCACAAGTGCATGGTGAAGGTCTTTGTAGTATTTCCACATTTCTCTTCAGAAAAAAAAAGGACTGTTGCCTAGACATCTTTTACATTTAATGAAGTCAACCATTTATTCGTTCAGCTCTTACAGACTCAGACTTACATATCTGCAATCAATTTTAAATCGACACTTTATTGAAGGTACTTAACAGTGGTAGTGTTTTAGGATATTTAAAAATGAATTTCTATGCAAACAGAATTCAAATTGATCATTATCTTTTGAAAATATTTAAAATATCAGGTGTCTTTTTAAAATTAATGACATGTGCTTAGGGATAGGGAGAAGGGAGGAAAAACACTTGAAAATAATTCTGTAACCTAACTTCTAAATGCACATTAGGACAAGGGTGATGCAGATGGAAGATTCTTGTGAGGAAAAAAATCCCCAAACTTGTCAATCTTTTCACTGTGTTTAAGTTTCATTGTTTAATTCAATGTTTTGAGTATACCCACAACAACAATATGCCTCCACCTGACTCTCTATATTAATATTCATGGTTATGATGTCTTGGATCCAGATACAGTTCTCTTCTGTGGAACTCAAAAACCTTATCAAATAAGCAGAAAAATCAAATAACAAAAAGTATTCTGATAACTAATCTGTATTTTTAAAGAAAATAATAGCGTATAGAACACAATCTTCAAGCATTTATTTTGCAGCTTGCATAACAATCTATCAGATCAGAAGCATTCTATTTTAGGACAAGGAAGGTAGTATATATGCAGTGCAGCAAATCTCAGGCTTGTCTAAATTTTGTTTATGTTTCTATTGCAGGACTGTGTAATGGTGAACAATACTCCTAAAACCCTAGGAGGCCAACCTCATATTCAATGAATACTTATCAAATCTCATCCACACATTGCACAGTTAATGCCATGCCACAATATTAATTCTAAAACACATCCTTTCCTACACTTCAAGGTTCAATTAAAGGGGAGGATCAATATTACACATTGGACACATTTCTCCCCTAAAAACTCTTTCATGCTGCTGTTTTTGTTGTTCAGTCATTTCAGTTGTGTGCAACTCTTTGTGACCCCATTTGGGGTTTTCTTGGCAAAGAGACTGAAGTGGTTTGCCGTTTCCTTCACCAGTTCATTTTACAGATGAGGAAACTGAGGCAAAGTTAAATGACTTGTCCAGGATTACATAGCTAAATAAGTGTCTGAGGCTAGATTTGAACACAGGTGTTTCTGTCTCCAGATCTGGTGCTTTATCCATTGTGCCACCTACCTGCCCTAGCTCCTATTACTGGTACTTATTGAGCACAATAGAGTAGAACTCTGTACAAGCTGAAAATGAAATGAATGACATGTCTCTGCTATCTGAACTCTTTCTTATCTTATTGGGAAAACAACATTCACATAAAAACATTTAAAAGCCAGGCAAAACAAGGCAATCTTCATGTGGAACTGGAAAACATAGTAAGCAGGGAGAAGGTAGAGTAGGGAGCCCACCCCTGAGGGAGGCTTAGTCATAAAAGGTTTTCAGGTGGAGGTAAGTTTTCAAAACTCCTATTTTGAAGGGTGTAGCACCAATGTAAGATCTACAGCACCTAGAATCACAATCAAAACCATGACTATAAATATTGCATGGCATTTGATTGCAAAATATACCAAACTCTCCATTTAGAGGACAGAACTGAAACATTTATTAAGACACCAGAAAACCCAATCCCAAAACCAGTAAACCAATTCCATCATAGTACCAAAGATATTAAGAAGTCATAATAACACTGAGAGCCGCAGCATACTTTAGCCTTTCCACAAACCAATATTAGATCAATATTTACTCACAAACCTCTCTATCTCCTTGCCTGAGTTCCTCTCTCTCCCACCAGAGAGAGCTATAACAGCTTCCTGTGGGCTCTCTTTCCCTTCAGAAAACTCCTCCCACCAAAGGCTCCATGTGACAACATTCAGCCTATCAGGGGGCAGAGTTTATCTTCACATCAGGGAAGCTTCCTGTGGGCTCTGCTCCACCCTTCAGCAAATTCCTTCCATCACAGGTTCCATGTGATTATATTCAGCCTATTAGACAGCAGGGTTTACTTTCAAAGCTGGGGAGGTCTTCAAATTACCCCCTAGGTCTATTAAGGTACAGGAAAGATCTTCAAATTCCCATTCCCATTAAATGGCTACATAGAGTGCCAGCAAAATAATGTCAATTCCAGCTGTAGAAATAGGACCATGGTTTCTAAATTAATGTGGACAATATATGAATATATAACAGGTAGGGATTAATGCTACACACTAGAAGAAAATGATAGTTCACTTACAAAAAAAAAAAAGACTGTCTTCTTATCTCATCCAGGCTAGAAGTACAGGGGCTACTCATAGACCCAATGTTATTACTGATTAGTATTGGAGCTTTGACCTGATAAAGTTCTGATCTAGGCTGATTTGCCCCTCCTTAGATAGCCTGGTGAGCTTAACGTATTGATACAAAATTTAGTGTAGACACCTTGTTGGCTTAGTCTACTGGAGTTCATGCAGAATGCCCAAACTCAAGTCATCTTCCAGCCTCACATTTTACTCCTACTTTACTTTTGTACAATTAACTTTATAGTGTTAAAGATAAAAATTACCAACTACTTTAGTAATTCAGTAGAGCTCAGGAGGACAATTATGTAACCTTGAGAAATTTAATTAATCTTGCATACAACTACCTCTAAGGAGGAGATCATGATACTAAACTACCCAATTAGACTACTGTTTAATGATTTCTTGAACTTTTGGGGTCTTTACACACATACTTTAGACAATTCTGCCTGTTTTAATTATGTGTGTTACATAGCAGTCTCTTCAACCACACCAATCCAAATGAGATACCATTTATAAAGGACTTTCCAAATCTTAAGATGGTATATAAAGACTATTGTTATTTTATTATTAATTGGAAAGATTCAATTATATTCTAATAATTTTCAGTGTTAGAAAGATTGGAAATTTATATGTTGTTGATTTCTCTAGTTAAGGAAGCAAGTTGTTTTTTATTTAAAGAGCTCCAAGGCACAATTTCCAAAAAAAGGCCATAAAAAGCATTGGGGGAAAAAAACCCTCACATACAGAAAAGGAGATTAAAAACTCACATTTTCTCCTTTGTCTCCTTTACTTCCTTTCTGTCCGGGTTCACCAATTTCACCCTGTAATGAAAGACTGATATCAAGGTTCTTCTCTATAATCTCTGACCTTCCATTCAACTATAGTCAACTATAGGCAATATCTTTAAATATCCAATTTAATATGACTGCTTTTTTAAATTTTGAAAGTCCACTTGGGAAATCCAAAGGGACCTTATTTTTCACGTATTTTGTAGCTTATTTTATTGAATTAATCCAGCTATTGACCAGTCCATGGCAAATCAAGGCTTGACTCAGCTTAGGAGTATACTGCAACTGGCTGTCAAACAAAGATAACTGTCTTTTGTCTCATATCCCCTTAGTAGGTATTAATATTGAAAATGTCTCCATTCATTGAGTAATTTAATTGCATACAGTTTAACAATTATGCCTTTTTTTCAAAGCATTTTAAAATACTTACATGACCCACACTGACAAATAGCCATGCCAGAACATAGTTTGTAATTTAGCATAGTAATGGAAGAAAATGCATTGGGTCCAAACATATTTTTTTTCTTGATAAGTTACATAGGATTATATCCATGTATTTGAAACTAAAGCCTTGGGAGTCTTATTGAAGGCTTTCAGAGAAACTGTATATTCAAAGCAAATAAACATCAGTAAATTTTTCAAAAAGTCTGAATCCACTATTCTATTGGGTTTGGGAGTATAGGACAATAGCATTTTATTTTCCCATTGTCATAGACAGCATTTTAGAAAATAATAATTAGCTTTCACATCAGATATGTGGATTTTCTTCTTTGCCATCTCCCTCATTGCTCCTTTATCCCTCTTCTTAATGCTGGCTGGTGTACTAGCACTTGTACTAGATATTAATTTCCCGGAATATACACTTTTCAAGCACAAGGAAGGTACTTGAAATTTTTAGAAAAGGGGTATGCTTTCATCTGCCATCTAATTCAAAGCAAATTATACCTAAAAATCTGTGAAGGAAATAAAAATCTTACCAGGGTATACCAATATAAAATCAAAAGCACAAACCTTATCCCCATCTTCTCCAGGGGAGCCTGCAGGGCCAGCTGGACCTGGAAGACCCACAGGACCTTGAACACCATCTCTTCCAGCTGGACCTTGGGGACCTTTTTCTCCCTGTATTAGAAAAAATAAAGACAAGAAGCCATTAAGCTGGTTGCAAGAACTTTGTTAATTAGCATCAGATTTCAATCCAGCCCCAAAAAAGGGGTCTTTTAGACTTTTAGCATATTAAATAAAGAAGAGGTTTGATTTATTAATCAAATAGCATTTCAACTAGCAAGCAGTAGCCAATCACTGCTCAAAAGTTTTTATGTTTTTTTAGAATTACTGAAACAAACATAAGTTTAGAGACGGAATCTTTCCCAGGCAGCAGTGTAGTCACTGTTGTATAAATGACAGATACCATAGAAAAGAGAGGTATAGAGAATTTCAGTTTGTGATTTTGAAAGTGCCTTTGTGTCCCTTTCTCCACTTATAATTTTTTTCATTTTAATAAGTACTTAATATATTATCGTATTTTGAGATTTTTGCTTCTTCCTACATTGCTTAATTCAAAATGATCAGCTAGTTTGCCGTTTTTATCTAATTAGAATTTCTTCACATTTGATCACCTATAATTCTGGATACTTCTGCATTTTAGGTCCTTATTACTGCTCACTTAGATTAATGCAATAACCTAATTGGTCTACCTGCATCTGTGCTCTCTCCTCTCTCCAATATATACTGAAAACAACTACCCTAAAAAAATTTCTATATGTATATGTATATAATAGACATACATATATGAGGATTGTTATCTATATATAAATATATATGTGTGTGTATATATAATGTCTGTATGTAATGCATCTGTATGTGCATGTATTACTAATGTGTTTTGTGTGTGGGAGTGTATGTGGGTGTGAGCCCCTTACATGTTTTTGCTGGTTCCTTATTACATCTTGAATTCAAGTTCCTCATTTTGACATTTAAAGTCCTCTGGAAACAGGCTCTAAACTTTCTTTCAGATTTTTTCATATCCTTCTCCTTTATGCATATTATGCTGCTTCCAAACTGGCATATTTTCTATTCTCTAAACTTGATGCTCCATCTCTCTTCTCCCTCCCTTTGGTCAAGCATTCTAGGAATTCACTCATTCTTCATCTACACCATTTATAATCTGTAGTTTCCTTACAGGTTTGGCCCAGAGGATAGCTCCTTTCATAAGCCTTTCCTGATGTCTTTCATTGTTAATGTTTCCCCCTAGTCACAATATCATGGACTGAGGTATCAGGGAAACAGAATGATACAGTGAGAATAATGCAGAATCTGCCCTTAGAGGACCTGGATCTGACCTTCAGTTTGGTTGTTTACAATCTGTGAGACTTTGGGTAACTCAGTCATCTAGCCTCCCTGGGCCTCACATTCATCATTTGTAGAAGGAGAGGACTGGATGAGATAACTTCTAAGGTTCCTTCCAGCTCAAAATCTATGACCCACAATGTTGTATCCCTCACTGAGACGGAGCAACAGATTTAGAGGTATGTGGGGGTTCAGAGTTCATCTAACCCATTTTCCTCATTTTATAGAAGAAGAAACAGAGCAGAGGCTAAGTAACATGGCCAAGGTCACAAATGTAGCAAGTATCAAGTAGGATTTAAACCTAGATGATCAGACACCAGAGTTCATGCTATTCAAGAACAGGTGTGTTGGTTTCATTTTTATTTTCTTATTCCTAGTGCCCAGGACAGTAGTAGATGCTTAATAAACTAGGTGGCACAGTGAATAGAAGGAAGAACTTGGAGCTGGTAGGACTTGAGTTCAAATTCTGCCTCAGGTAGTTACTATTGTGTGATCCAGTACAAGTTACTTAAACTCTGTTTGCCTCAGTTTCCTCATCCGTAGGAGGAAAATAATAGCATTCACCTCCCACGGTAGTTGTGAGGATTAAATGAGATAATCATTGCAAAACACTTAACACAATGCCTGGCACATAATAAAGGCTATAAAAATGTTGACTGTTATGCCATTGGAGATAGGCATAGATAATAGTGCCATTTTCTTCTTTCTCCCAAAGTGGTATGTGATTTTTTTCAGTGTCACAAAAACAAATGAGTTTAGGTGTGTAGTTATCCCAAACCACCATTCTTATCAGCTTCTTAGAATTTTTTTTAAAGAGGTAATATAAGTATAATTCTCCCCATTTAACAAATAAGGAAACTAAAACATAGAGAGGTTAGATGATTTGCTCAGTATCATAAAATCAGCAAATCAAATCAAGATTTGACTTCAGGTCTTTTCTGTCCTTGTCTAAGCAAGGAAGTTTGGGACAAAAAAAATTCTATTGGTGTTTAAAGGTTTTTAATGATCAGAATCAAAAAGGTAACTGATATTAGCATCAGTTAATGATTCACTTTGATATACTTTTTTGGCATTTTTTAAGACTTAGCTATTGATAAAACACTTAAATGTAAATAAGTGTGGTCCCTTGGTCAACATATACATCTGTGAATTTAATTGAGTCTGTGTGATCTGACATATGTTTTGGGGGTAAAGGACAAGGAGGAGCTTCTCTAAGGTATTATGGCAACCAAAAAGAGAGCAAGAAAAAGGGACCCAAATTCTAACCACAATGGTTATAGAGGGGAAAATGGCTTATCAGACTTTTAAGTTTAAAAGAAATTAAATAGGAAATCAACATATGACAAAATAATTGAGCAGAAGATTTTGAGTTCCACTCATAGGAGATCAAAGCATACATTATTCCAGAATGACACCTACTGTTAAAGGAAACTATTACAGAATGTGGAAAAGATTGATAATTAAATTGGATTACAAAAGAAGGAAAAGTTCACATTATTTCTAATATGAAGCAGCAGGGTATATACAGTTTTAATCAAAACTACAATTTGGGATTTTTTTTAAAAGAAAAAAATCAGACCCCTTTAGAGTGATAATAACCAACCATATTTAATCCCCTCCCCCACAGGTATTAGAGTTTCATAAAGTGTGGGAAAATGTGATCTTCTTTAATTAAATTTGAAGTTTTCTAGATCATAAATAGAGAGAGATGGGATGCTATGCTGTGCACATATGCAGAGGAAAGGCAGTGAAATGTGAAGAACTAATATTCTTGAATGAAAAGTAATAACTCTTGAAGGGTAACAGTCTAATACATTTTCTTCTTGAAATTACTTACAGGAGCACCTTTTTCTCCCGCTGGACCTGGGGGACCTTGGGGCCCGGGGCGACCTGGTAAACCAATTGGACCAGCTGTACCTGCGGAACCCCGTTCTCCTGGTGAGCCCTGGTGATAGAGAAAAAAGGCATTATCAATAATGAAGAAATTATTGCTCTCCAGCTTAAAAAATGTTCCTTAAAAATTAATTTCCTAGCTTTCTGAAATAACATAATATATTAAAGATTGTTTAAAATTTGAAAGATAAACTTTCATTCTTCAGATATTCAAGATACTTAGTAAATATTATCAAGTGCGGTTATTGAAGAAAAATGATCATTCAAAAGGTTATGAAAAATCTGATATTTCATCAACTTTAAAACACCCTGAATAGTTTGCATATATTTTCTTGTCTTCTTTAACTTTTAATCACAATATTGTAGGTGTTGTAAACAACATACTCTGATATCTGTGTCACTGAATGAAGGTTGAATTGGCAAAACATGTTCCCTAATGTCTGATATTGACTCTGGAATATGGTCTCTAGAATTCAGGCAGCTGTCATATGAACCTTGTTTTGGAAAAAAAATACAGCAATATAGGTTTCTCCAAGTGCAACCAGTTCTATGTTAGATACAGATATTTTGCTACTCTTTTGATATGACTTAATAAAAAGGTCTCAGTTAAAATAATATGAACAATTAATTACATATGATTTTTATACCTATCTACTCTAGGAAAGAAAAATATCATTTGGAACAGAATCTAAAGAAAAAGAGAAGAATTGGCTTACTCTATTACCAGCCTCAAATAAACTGTCATTTTACTTGTAACTGATTGTTATTTGACCAAATTAATTATGTTGGGGTCAACTGTTAGATTAGACTCCTAGAAAAATGACCATATATATGTCACTGCTTTCTTTAAAGGACAAACTATGACCAGGTTAATTAGGAAAATGCATAATCTCCACTCTTAATGGATAGGTGTCTAAGAGCTTTATTTCACAATAGAGCAGGAAAAAATTGATGAATTCAAATACTCTTCAAAGAGATAATATTAAAGTGAAAAAGTCTTTCAGAAAATATGTTTCCCACATCATTTTTAAAAAATTTATCCAGATAACTGAAATTCGCTTTATGGCAAGTTTTGACAATAGGTTTTACTCTTATGAATTTCCTTGTCCTAGGTAAAGTCATTTTTAAAAATCATGTGTGACTTCATGAATGACATCCTAATAATGTATCAATGACCCTATATTACTAACCAGGAAAATCTCAAACAACTTTGAATACGAGTTTATTTTCTTAGTAATTCTACCTAAAGATATATACATATATATGTATGTATGTATGAATGTATGAGTATGTTTACTGTTGAACCATCCTCACAAGCTACAGATAATAAAGCATGTCCAGTAGAATTTTCTAAGTATCTTTGAATTGACAATTGAGCAAAAAGGAAATTATATGGTTCTAGGGAAATAAGCAGCAGTGGTTGCTTGACTGAAAACCATTGGGTGTTCAACTTTTTTAGCTTTTTTTTTTTAACAATAAATCAGGCTTATATGTTGATATTTTCTTAGTAAATGTTTAATGACATTAATATCATGTTAATTCCAGTTGAGATGCATTCTGATTAATCTATAAAATTTAATTTAAATTACTCAATGATCACAACATGCCTTTCCTATTTTAATTTCCACTACTCCTATACTTACCTTTCTTGCTTTCAGTCATATTCTTTTTCCTCCTTTTCCCCAAACAAAATGTGCTGTTTTTGACCATAGAAGTTTGCTCATTCTGAATGCACATTCTCCCAATGAGAAATGTTTTCCCTCTCATCTCCTCTGGTCAACTTCCACCTTTATTTCAAAGACTACCTCCACTAATGCTCAATTTTGCTTGGATGCATTTACATGAGGTTATTTTTACATTCCCTAAGCATAAAATCATGTTGATTTGACATTTCAGAGAAATATATTCATGCATACCTGTGTTTAATATGTATGCATGTGTGTACACACACACACACACACACGTACACCCCATAGTTTGGGCAACCATGTTCAAATAAACATTTATGAGAAATCCCTGCCCACCCCTTCAAGCCTCCTTTTCCTCCAAGCAATTCTCTAAAACATACCTATTATCTATCTTGTCACCTGACATACTATTTAAGTATGTATTTTCTTATTATAATAGGTCTTAAAAAAAAGAAAAAGGGAAGCAATGGACTTTTATTAGTAAGGCACAACTGCATATTTCCATGCTTTCATTAGGCAAACAGAGCGCCTAAATTGCATCTTCTAAAAGAGTATTATTTGGTTATTTTATGGCCTAATGAGGTAGGGTAAAGTGTCTGAGAGAAGCAAAGAGGGAGCTATCTCATCAGCATTCCATTCTAATGTAATATCATAATGCAAAAGAATAGAAACATAAGCTTAAAAAAAGATCCTATTAAAGATACCAGTAAAAAGTAAGTATATGAAGTTCCTCTGCAAATTTTTCTTCCTCTTCCTTTCCAAATGTTATATAATTAACATGCTTAATTTCTAAACTCTCTAAATGATTATGGCGGCATTATGAAAAATCATGGCAGCTCCATAGCTGAAAGCTTGAACATTGGCTGAGTTAAATTAAAGCCTAAAAACTGACTTTTGGTTTCCTCATTCTCACCTCTACAATTGGCTGAGTCCTAAGTCTAAAACAGTGAAATCTCCTTCAACTCTGTGTTTTCTCCATGGGATGGTCTGCTTAATACCTACTAGACACTTATGTAACAATCATGACTGGGAAAAGATTAATATCAGCATGCTGATATGACGTATCTATTAAAAAAAACCTCAGTTTTGAATAGTCAAAAGACAGTGATGGGAGGAGGACACTGAAAGTGAATCAAAAAGGCATATTATATAAATCAAATTTAATGAATTGATGATGATTATTAACTTAGAAAGACAAGATGTCAGGCTTAAATCTGGAGGAGGAGGGTGTCAGGTAGAAGAGGGATTGTATTAATTCAATGCAATTCCATAAAGTTAAATTAGTATCAATGAATAGAGATTATAAGACTGTAAATTTCAGCCAGGTGGCTTAGTGAATAGAGTTCTGGACCTGAAATCAGGAGACCTGAATTTAAATCTGGCCTCCAACACTTACTACCTATATGACTTTTGGTAAGTCACTTAATTCTGTTTACCTCAGTTTCCTCATCTGTAAAACTAGTTGA
Source organism: Petaurus breviceps papuanus (assembly GCF_028583685.1). NCBI lineage: Eukaryota > Metazoa > Chordata > Mammalia > Diprotodontia > Petauridae > Petaurus > Petaurus breviceps. The sequence goes on along the minus strand of NW_027185798.1, from coordinate 55,544,207 downwards.
AGAAAGGAATGGCAAACCACTCCAGTATCTTTGCCAAAAACAAAACAAAACAAAAAAACAAATGGGGTCACAAAGAGTCATATAGGATTGAAATGACTGAACAAAAACAAGAACAGCAACAAATTTCAACTTGGAACAATAAAGGATTTTCTAACAACTGAAGTTAAATAAAAATAGGAGATTTTCATATGAAGCAGTTAGTTCTCCAGCACCTGAATTCTTTAAGAAGACAGGCAGCCTTGTTTAGTGGATATAGTACTGGAATTGAAATCAGGAAAACCTGGTTTCCAAACCTGACTCAGATAATTACTAGTTATGAAATCCTAAAGAAGACCTTTAACCTCTTTTTCCTCACTTTCCTGATCTGTAAAAATGAGGTTGTCCTAATGACCTCTAAGTTTCCTTCCAATGATTCTAAGGTTCTAAACCAATGATTCCAAGACTAGGTGACTACCTAATAAGGACACTGTAGGAAGAATTATGAATTGACTGAGAGATTGGACTAGAAGGCCCCTAAGGTCCTTTCCAAATCTTGGACTCTATGGAATTTTTCTTTTTTTGCAACTCCTTCCTTTTTGCTTTCTTTGAGTATGCATGTATAACAGGATACCTGGGTTCAAATTCTGTTGTGTCACTTACTTTCCACTTGCACAATGATGACGACATCACAGACTCTCTGACTCTCAGTTTCCTCATCTTTAAAAGGTATTTGGATTTGATGCTTCAAAGGTCTTTCCATCTCTAAATCATTAATTCTGAGATAGCAAATGTTCACCTACCTTCAGTTTTGTATTGTTCCTAATTACTTAAAAGATAAATCAATATCTATTTAAACGACAAAATGTTTGCTTATTTTGTTTATAACTATCATTTTGCCCTCTACTTGACTTTTCAAGAACGTTAGTTTTTTGCCCTGGAAATAGCCTGAGTTTCCTTATTTTAAAATGAGAAGGTTAGATCACATGATCTCTATGTCTTAACATCCTAATCTCTAAGTCCCAATGTTCTGTGAGATTCTGGGAATCACAAATGCATTAAATCTTTAAAGCATTCAAGAGATTACTACTAAGGATACTTTAAGAACTGAGAGAAAGCACATGAATAAGTAAGAAAATGTTTTTTCAAAGGAAGAAATAAATGAGGATATTATCTGTGATTCACCCATCTTCTGATGATTTTGTAATGCTACTTGAGTTAAATAAAGCAATCTTCATAATCTATTTAGATGATTACCTTTCATGCTTATGTGGAGATTGTTTATGTCATTTGTCAAATTATAAACTCATAAAGGATACAGATTCAATATGAGTACATTTGGCTCACAATATATGATGGAAAGTACCTTTTTTGTGACAAGATATTGAAATTAATGGAAATACATAAATCTATTGAGCATATTCCATTTACATTTCCAAATTTTTGGTGACTGAGGATTCCTATTACTCTTAAAACCTATTTATCTCCTTGGGAGCTGCTAAGAAGCAGGGAAATTTCTTCCCAGTGGTAGCAATGGGAAACAATATTTTAGTCACTTTAAATCTTTTATGTTTATGTACTCATCAGCACCTAAAATTAGTAGAAACCAATCATCATTTGATTTGACTGACATATTTTACTTATAGCCCCATGCAATATGTCAATGAAAATATCATAGCAGGAGAACAATTTTAATATAAATAATTACTTATTGAAATGTCTAACAAAGTGATTTATTAATATTACTTACAAGTGGACCAGGTGGACCCTGGGGACCTTCCCCACCTTTCAGTCCAGGTGCACCCTAAAAGAAAGAAAAATTTAATATAGATGACTAAAATATAAAAAGTAAGGAAATTATGATTTATAAGGAAAGAAAACTATCAACCCAAAGGATTTTGAAGAACAAATATGATTAATTTTAGATAAAATTAAATTAATAATAGAAAAATGAAACATAAATTTCATTAGTTTGCAATTGTATTTATGGACAACGAGTCTTCATTTAGTTAAGTTCTAAGAAAATGTCTCAGTATAAAGCTTAGTTCTTATTCTTTACCTATATGTTATTATACCTGAGCTCCAGGAAGACCTCTTTCTCCTGGGAAACCACGAAGTCCTGGTGGTCCATCTTTACCTGACACACCTTGAGGGCCAGGGTCACCCTATGAAGATGTAATAAGCATTTGAGGATAGAGAGATAAAGTGATACCATTATTAAGCCATGATTATACCCACCGTAACTGAACATTAAATCTTGACATTGGACAGTGATGAATGCATTCAATGGAAGCCACATATATTCAATAAGATTGCAATTAGACAATTACATGCAAACATATACAATTACATTGAACATAAAATTAACAAACAATAGAGCCTTTCTTATTGAAGGCTATTAAAAACATGCTTTTTAAAGTTAATTTAGTATAAATGCAATAGTACAAATCAATAGAACAAATTTCCTTTAGAATTATCGTTTAAATAAAACATATATTTTTAAAAAATAGAAGCATTTACTGAAATAGACTCACATAAGATATTTTACTTATAATTATATATTTCTGTAACCCTAGTATTTCGTTATTTATAGAAGCACTGGATAATGTGTAAATGGTTATAGAACCATAGGCTGAAGTCTAAATCCTGATTACTCACTTAAAATTCCATATATTACCTTTGCACCCTCTTTTCCAGCTGCACCAGGAAGGCCTTGCTCACCAGGAGGCCCAGGAGGTCCAGGATGACCTCGTTCACCTATTGGACCAGTCTCACCAGTTGGACCCTGAATTAATTAAAGAAAAACTCAGTGCAATGACTGCTTATAGGTAGCTAAGAAACAAATATGACAGGTGCTCTATGCCTTTCCCTAGAAATCTCCTCCTGAAAGCTCATAACAATATTATAATTCCCATAATGAAAGTGCCTGCCATCCTTTTGGCTTCTCCCTTTGAATGAAAGGCTCCTTCCAGAACCTTCACTTAAGGAGATGACTCAGGCCAGCCATGTCTTCGTTCTTCCCTAGGCTACACTCTGGACTTCCTCAGCCATGGCCTCTATCAGGGTCCCTTCCCAAATTCTCCTGTCTCTCTTTAGTTTCCTCTTATGTGTTGTCTTCCCCATTAGAATATAAGTTCCTTGAGGGCCAGGATATTCTTTCTGACTGTATTGTATATCCAAAACTTCACCCAGTGCCTAGCACACATCAGCATTTGATAAATGTTCATTGACTGACATATTTGAATCAATTAAAATGAATCTTCAAAACAATCATTGATTCTCAAATTGGATTTTAAGAAAATCATGATTATTAATATTTGATCACTGTTAGAATCCACTGTAAGGCTATCTGTATGGTTCACAGGTTTAAAAGAATAAACAACATCAATTGCCAACTTCTGCATGACGGACATGATGCTGATTTCTACATCTGCTTTCATTAATTATTTTTTCAATCTATTTTCACAGAAGCTATCAGGATCTTTGAAGATAAAACTCAGGATTCAATTTGAAGTAGTTTTACTTAAGTTGAGAAGTAATGATAAATAGGGGTAGTACATGTCAAAGAATAAAAATCAGTATATGAATGCAAAGGACTTATCCCTTATACATATATTAGGAAAATCCAATCAATAAAGAAGAGTTTATTTAATACTTGTGATGACTCCAAATTCTCTAGCATTATATTTGATGATTTTTGCTATCTGGTTCTAATCAATTTGTTGGCTTACTGACCTCTCTTTCCATGTTTACTTCACAGTATTTAATATTCCTCCATTCTACACCATGGATATACCTTCTGTCCTTCCCATTCCATCACTTATTCCTGTTGTTCATGTTGTTTGTCCTTTGTCATTGAAGAGGACCATGCCTGGCATACATACTTTCCTTATTTCTGTCTCTTAGAATCCTTAGCTTCATTCAAGGCTCAGCTCAGGAACTACTTCCTTCTCAAATATTAAGGTATATACTCATCTGTTTATATGTTGTGCACCCATGGTTTAATATAAGCTTTTTTAGAAATGGATTGTTCTCCATTTTGTTCTTGTATTTCCAGTGTCTAGTACAACACTTCACACATAGTACGTACTTAGTAATTTCTCATTAGGTGGAGGAGCATTGGTGTTTAATAAGTGTTTGTTAGATTTAATTGTTTTGATTTTAATGCCAGCAGTATAACATGGTCACAAAAAGAAATGGGCACTTATTTGGCAAAGTGGATAGAGTGCCAGTCCTAGAGTCAGGAAGACTCATTTTCCCAAGTTGAAATCTGGCTTTAGACACGAGATATGTGACCCTGGACAACATCTGTTTAATCCTATTTGCCCCAGTTTCCTCATCTGTAAAATGAGCTGGAGAAGATAATGGGAAACCTCTCCATTATCTTTGCCAAGAAAACCCCAAATGGTTCATGAGGACTTGGACACAACTGAAAAGCAACTGGACAACAACAAGAATATTGACAGTAGTATCATGTTAAAGAGGGAGGTTGCAGATCTCTGCTCTGGTTACTTACTATATGCTATCAGTTCTGGTAACCACGTTTTAAGAAGGAGATGGAAAAGCAGAAGACCATCTAAAGGAGGGGGAGGGGGAGCAGGAGGAGGCTTGAAACTACTCCATACAAAAACTGATTGATTGAAGGAAAAATGGATGTTTAGTTTCGAGAGGAAAAGTGTTAAAGTAGATGTCGCAACTGTCTTTAAATATATGAAATTGTGTATATAAGATTGTGATTTGTTTTGCTTTACCTCAGGGCACATCATTACAAGCAATGGGTAGAAGTTATAGAGAGACAGATTTTGGCTCAATAAAAGGCTCATTATTTTTTCCATCCTGGAAAAATTACCCAACATGAAATATCCAAAGCTATCCATGGATTTGTATCAATGTAGATTTTCAAGAAAGGACTAGATTACCATTTAACTGGTTAAGAATGTCACAGAGAAGATTCCTGTTCAGGAATGGGTTAAATTATTTGATCTTTGAGGTCCCTTCCAATTCTGATATTCTATGTCTCTAAGAGAGCAGAAAAGAGTGTGAACAGAATTTTGATTGGTTTAGAAATCATCAAACAACCATGTCATGACTAATGACAAAAAAAGGAGTATGAATATATTTCTCCAGGGAGAGAAAAAGACATGACAATTATCTTTACATTTTTAAAGGGTTATTTCTTCAAAGAAGTTTTATAGGCTTATAGTCTTGAAAGCAATAGCTGTCAGGAAAAGGCAGGCAGAATTTGATTCAATATGAGGAATAACTTTCTAACAATGTCCCAAAATGGAATGCATTGCCTAATGTGGCAATGAAAACATAGGAGTTTGATTTAGAAATGTCTAAGATTCCTACCAACTCTAAAATTCTCAAATTCAATAATACTGTTTCCAATTCTGGAGTCCAATATGAATTTGTAGGGAAAGTTAACTAAAGAGCTAAAAACTTAAAATAGGAAAGAGATGTCTTACTGCTCAAAGGAATAGGATATATTATTTTCTAACATCTTTCATGTCAGTGGGCTTAGGATCCAAAGAATACCTCTTGGAAATTAGCATGGTATCTACATATTCATTGTTTAGGTCTTGTCCTTTGTACAAACTGGCTTCATCAAGTGTTCCCCTGCTTCCCACCTTTGGAAATGTGTCTTGTATATGAGCCATGGATTTAGTTTCTAGTCCAATATGATCTTGAGCTTTTCTTATGGACCTAGTTCAGTCACACCCCTTTGGAGAGGAGAGGTAAAGAAATTTACAAGACTCAAAGTCAAGAGAACCTGTATTCCAGTCCTGCTTCTAACTCATACTGAAAAATCATTATATCTCTCAGAGGCAATTGTCTAAATCTCTAATTTGTAAAAAGCAAAGCAAAACAAAACAAAAAACCCCACTATTGATCTGCATAAGTAGGAGTTCCCTATCCCTGATGAAATCATCGATCTAGATGAAAACAAAACAAACAAACAACAAAACCAGGAATAATTCAATAAATCACTTATTGGGGTGATATAAAAACTGACCTAGATCCTCCAGATTCTTAAATTTGCAATCACCTATGGGTATCTGGGAATTCCAGGGACCAAAATGAGCCCCCTAAACAAGCCCTCCTGATCAATGATTCCCCTGACCCCAAACTAACCATGATCCCTATTCCTAGAGGTGAGTTCTGAGATGTATGCCTGAGGAATCCTGAAGCCAGGGAGATGGGATTTCCATTTGCTTGAGGTTAGTGGAAATAAATAGCCAGCTGCATTCAGTTGCAGCAAATGCCACATTGAAAAATGTCAGGTCATTTAAGTGCCTCCAGAGAGTTGCTGCTTTGTGGTGCTGCCATTTAATCAGCTTTCACTTAAACTTGTTATGGCAAAAGAAGGCTGACCAGCTGTGCTCTAGCTCCACTTAGCATAAAACAAAAGAGAACAGATTTAAGCTAAAGCATGAGAGATTTCATTGAAGTCTAAAGAAGAATTTCAGGACAAGGCTGTTCAGCAATAAAATGTGTTGATTAGTCATCTTGTATAGCGTTATTCTCTGGAAGTCTGTTAAGGACCATGAAATGTTCTCTGGTGACTGGGATGTTTGAAGTACAATTCTACCTAAAGGCAATGGTTTTACATAGTGACCCTTCCAGTCTTAAGACATGTCAATTTTATGATTTCTAGAACTCTATAATTTCATGCAAATGATACAATGTCTATTTCAATAACACATAATAGTGCTAAATAAATGTGTGTTAATTGCTTTTCACCATTTCACAGAAATAAAGATTTAGGACTTCAGGGGCTACCTAGTCTGATACTAATCCAAAACAAGATTTTCCTCCATAGCATACCTGCGAAATGACCATTTAGTCTCTGCTTAAAGATCTCCAATGAGAAAGAACCAGAGACTTCTCTAAATAGTTCATTCCTTCCTGTGAACAGCTCTAATTTTTCCTGAGTTTTTTCATTACATCAAGCTTAAATTTGTCTCTTTGCAACTTCTGCTCATTACTTTTAGCTCTATCATGTGGGACAAAGCAGAATAAATTTTTCCACATGATGTTCTAGTAGCAATCATGTTCTCTCATTCTCCCAAGTCTTCTCAATAAATGAGCATTTTGGAACATCTTGCTAAGTGCTAGGGAGGCAAACTAATGGATTAATGCATAGAGTATTGTGTAGGGAGTCAAGAAGACCTGAGTTCAAAGCTGTCCTCAGACACTTATTAGCTATGCAGCCCTGGGCAAGTCACTTAACCTCTTTGCCTTAATTCACTGGAGAAGGAATTGGTAAACTACTCCAATATCTTTGCCAAAAACAAAACAAAACAAAAAAACATGGACAGTATTGGCATGCTATGGTCCATGGAGGGACAAAGAGTAAGACAAGACTGAAAAAGAACAATAACAAAACTAAGGTTACAAAGACAAAAGGGAAACTGCCCCTGCCCTCAAGGAGTTTGCATTCTAACAGATAAGCTTAAATATCTCCAATATCTAAGAAATAATATTCTTAGTTCAACAATTCATTTATTATGAAACCAAGGTTCTTCAATATCCTTTTGAACATTTGGGACACTTTCCATCTTAAGGCTGTTCTCCCACTAAGACCTGAAGACAACACACTAGATGTGACCTGACCGAGGATAGTTCTGGGCTCTCAACACCTCTTAGAATGCAGACTAAGATTATATTTTCTTTCTTAGTGTTCCTATCACTGTGTTCAATTAATAGACATTTATTTAGCACTATTATGTAATATTGAAATAAAGATTGTATCATTTACATGAAAGAATTCTAGAAATCATACAATTTACAAGTCTTAAGACTGAAAGCATTACTAGGTAAAACAATTGGCTTCAGGCAATGAACACATTCTATTGCTGAACAGCCTTATGGTCTACTGAAGTGTTCAAATTTTTTTTTCAGCCCAAACTTCTATCTAGCCATCAATCCCCATTTTGTCCTTGTGAAGTTGATTTTAACCTGTCTGAGTTTATATTTATTCCTATTAAATTCCATTTTATTTAATTCAATTGTATCAGAGCCAAAAGGCACCTTAGAAATCATCCACTCCTATCTCTTCTTTTCAGAGATAAGTTAATTGAAGCTAGAAAGTTAAGTGATTTGCCCAAGGTGACAAAAGTGGCAGAGCCCATATTCAAACCCAGGTTTTGACTCTAATCTTAGTGCTCTTTCTCTTACATGATACTGCTTCCCTTTGGCATCCCTATTCTTTCGGAATATAGTTGATTCACAATTGAATGGGTGCTCTCATCAAGGCAAAAATTAAGAAAGATCTTTGTTGCTATAAAAAGGGAATAGAAGGAATATTAATTATTATGAAACCACTTCCTTGATCTTCCACAAAACCCTGCCTGTGCTTGAAAAAAGCAAAAGTCTGGGCTCTATAAAGCTCCAGTAAATGGTAATAATTCAGTAAACTTGCATATTCAATAAAGGCACACTTGCTATTATTTCTGACTTGAAGAGAAGGAATGGATGACATGTGCCTTAGTCAGTTTTAGAAGCTTCCAACTAGGCATAAAAGGATATCATAAAAGGGTTTGAGGTTTAGAAGGATTCAGATAAGTCACATGATGTTTATAGTTTTATTCTATTGTGTTGCCTTTCTCTTCCTCAAGCATTCCAAATAAAAGGAATAGGTCTTATACTATCTTTTTATAAAAATTTCTGAAAGTGGATTTTGAAGTTTTTTGCCATAGGTTAAAAATAAATCTTTATCTTAGCAGTAACCTCAGTAGCATGCCCTTTAGGCAGTACTGCTCTTAATTAAAAATGATGAATGGCAAAGCAATGGAGAACCTATTTAACACAAGGAAATTCACATTTTCTTTCTACTGTGTTGCATCAAAAAGGGGCTATGAATACTTTTGTGTCCTTTGACCCAGCAATACCACTCCTGGGGTTGTATCCCAAGGAGATCATGGAAGTGGGGGGAAGACCCATATGTACAGAAATGTTTGTGGTGGCTCTTTTTGTGGTGGCAGGGAGTTGGGGGTTGCCCATTGGTTGGGGAGTGGCTGAGCAGGTTGTGGTGTGTGCATGTTATGGAGTACTGTTGTGCTGTAGGAGGCAGGAGGCAGACAGTCTTTGCATTCGCCTGGAGAGGCTTGTACGGACTGGTGCTAGGTGAGAGGAGTGGAGCTGGGGAAGGTTTGTACACAATTGCACACGTGCCATATGTGTGATGACCAACTTTGGTGGACTGGACTCTTCTCAGCAATGCAGTGATATAGGTCGGTCCAGGGGCACTCATGATAGAGAGAGGTGTGTGCATCCAGAGAAAGAACTAGAAAGAACTGAGTTTGTATCCAGATGGAGGCAGGGTACCTGATCTTTTTCCTTTTCTTGTTTGATTTTATGTCCTCTTTACCATTTTTCATTCCATCTGATACAATCCGTCTTTATAACCTGACTAACGTATAGTGTGAAAGTATTTACAGATCCTATACTTGACTGTATGCCACCGTGGGGGGGAGGGCAAGGAGGGGGATAAGGTGTGAAGCTCAAGGAATTGTGGAGTTGAATCCTGTGGACTAGAAGTAAACAAACAAATTAAAAAAATTTAAAAAAATGGATTCTGTTTTGCTCTCAGTGAATAGTGAGAAAGATGGGATAGAAACCAGTCACATTTTATTTCATATTCCCAATGCATATATATTGTTGAAGTATTGCTTTTTAAACACACACACACACACACACACACACACACACTGACTGATTAATCTACTTTTGTTAGACTCTTCAGCAGCTACTCATTCCCCAATTGTATTTCATTAGCAAGAGTGAAATTCCAGCCTCAGGTATGATTACATAAATCCTTTGAACTTCAAGTCAATTACAGATAAAAACTTAACCCCAAGTATTCTCTACTTTTCAGAAACAGATAAAAAATATTTTCTGTTTTTAGCTGTTTCATTTAACTTGATACATCTTAACAGGTAAGCTTTTTAGTTCTTAGGTCACCTCCATAAAGATGTTGGTAAGCTGGTGTGTAGTAGAGGGATAAATAGAATTGATTCTCAGATATTCAGATGATAATTATTAAATCTATGGACTCATATTTCCTGGAGCATTTTGAACACTTTACCTATCATCCAGCAATAATAATTTAGTGCTCAGAAAATCCAAACTAAATGTCATTTTAAAAATAAAATAATAAAGATAAATCTGTTGGGTGGGTGAAGACAAATAAAATATATTGCAAACATGAAATTCTCACTTTAATATGGAAATTAAAAGATAGTGTAATTGAGTCAATGCAAGTCAGGAAGGACAGGATTCAAGTAGCCTTTGATGCATAACAGGGTGAACATGGGTCAATCTTTTAGTTTCCCAGGATCCTCAGGAAACTCTCAAACAATAAATTACAGATAAGTTACTGATATGCGTCACTGGAATTTCTACAGTAAAATTTCCTAACCAAATGAAATCAGAGGTCTGAACCAAATCAAAGAAAAAAAAAAGAGTATGCAGGAACATCACATAATCTCATAACTGACCCCAAAGGCCATCTGGTACAAACTAAAATGTGGATAAGCATCTTCTCTATAACCCAGCCAATAAGTGGTCATTTAGTACTTGCTTAAAGATCTTAACTTCTAAGGCATTTTACTCTATCTCAGGACAGTTCTAATCATTAAGTATTTATTTGGTTTTTTTCTGTGAATGCTATTATATAGTATTATATAAACTATTATATAGTATTATAAGTGAGTACTTCACTAATTAAAACTTCTAGGATGAAGTCACCACATAACGAATTCTGTCCTATGGCAAAAAGAGTGACATAGTTTAATTCTAAAGTACACTTAATTTTTGGATTATCTGATACTTCCCATTATCCAAGTTGTTGCTTTCCTTTACTAGGAATTGATTGCATTAGTAAGTAGAGATTTAGATGAATTTATTGAAATCACCTTATATATATGCAATCAGAAATACCAAAATTAATCCTATTAATGCATACTATCCTCAAGAAGTATCATCATGTTCAGAAAATTAAAAGTTTAAAGTATTAGAAAATCCTAAAATCTTGAAGAATATAATGTAAAACGACCTACCTGTGGTCCGACAACACCGCCTGGTCCTGGAGGACCTGTTTTGCCTTGAAATCCCTAAGGAATGAAACATGACATTTATTAGTTATATATTATTTTAAAAGCACATTAGGTAATAGGATGGCTCACAGTTGTAAAGAAAGTTGCTTTTCAGGAATATACTCTCTCAAGCTATAAAAGTTTTCATATTCATCATTTTTATGGACACTTAAAACTGAAATACTATATTCATTACAAGACTTTCCAAAGCTCCATCTTTTGCTAACTATAATTATCACCGATTTTTCTGAAAAAGATTCATTAGGTTATGCTAATAGCATACAAGTTAGCTAAGGTTTTAATTTGTTCAAAAGTCTAGTCCTCTTAAGTTGACTAGTAAAAAAAAATAGCTGGAAAAAAACAAAGAATGAAGAGAGGTATTCACCAGTGAGAAAGACAAAGAAACACATACAAAATGGATATTTTGAAACACATCTTATGAATAGTTGAAAATGTCTAATCTAGAATAGGAATAAAGTAAGAAGATGGGATATAGAAGTAATTCAATAAAAATGAAAGTTTCTGATAAGGTTGATAGTAACAAGCAATTTTAGAAATAAGTTTGTATAAAAGCAACAAAATATAGAATTCCCATGTGCTGGATTTGTCATCCAAGTAAATGATTTAGATATTTTTTGAATCATTTACTATTCTGAATCACCAGGAGACAATTTTCTTGATGTTAATGTAATTCTTCCTACTATCTATTCCATACTCAGAACAATTGTATCCCAATAGTCTGATATAATGGAACAAGTAATTAAAAGAGGCTTATAAAAAGAATGATTATTAGCATGATGGGATACCATTTCAGGAATAAATTGAAACACTTAGCTTTATAGGCCCAAATGAACACTGGGAGGAGAAGCAGAAAATGGGAAATAGGGAGAGAAAGGAGAGGCAAAGGAAAGGAAAGAGATAGAGGGATTGAGGAAAGTGAATATGATATTAAGAGAAAAGGAAGAAGGAAATGGGGAATATCTAGTTCATATGACACAAGCTTGACACAGGGCTTTAACATATTTTATTCTTCATTAAGCTGATCTATAAGGCTATTACAAATGGCATTTTTTTTTCTTGACCTATAGTAGGGACTTAAAAGTTTGTTGACTGATTAATTGACTTCTGATTACCACTTCAATGAAATAATTTTTAAATCTTGTTAAAGTCACATTAAAACCAATAAGATGAAAGATGCATAGTTTTTGCAAAAGATTTATTAAGTGAAGGATACAATCTTGATAGAAGAAATAAGATGAGAAACAAAGACTATAATCATGATGGAGGGTCTACTTTTGTATCATTAAGTTTTGGATGAAAAACTATAGATATAGCCTTTATGGTAGTATATTTGTGTATAGAAGTACAAAAAAATTGAACATATGTAGATCAGCATGTTGTAGTGACTACAGAGTTGGCCTTAGGGTCAAGAAAATCTAGATTCATGTCCCACCCCCAATAAATACTAGTTTTGTGATTCTGGGAGCTGAACTTGTCAATGCCATAAGAAACAAACAAAAAAAATATTGCACAGCAGTTGTCTAATTACATTTGTAGAGAGAGATTCTTACCTAAAAATTCCTTATATCAAGGGAACTGGAGTTACATATGCTATCTTTCAACCAACTAATCCATCAATTTATATATCAAGATATGTTTTTAATATATATATATGCATAGATGGTACAATACCAATATCAAAATTGGACTTGATGGTATTGTTGAAGATAAAAAAAATTTCTCCTATTCTGTAAAGTCATTGATAGGATTTTATTTATTCTATATTTCCCAATGCTGATAAAAGTCAACTTATTTTTTTTAAGTTTAAGTCTAAGAAGTTTTTCTTTCTAGTTTTTTCAGTTGTTTAAGCACTATGGAGACAAATGTATTGATTGGTTTACTAAATTTTCACTTTTCTACTAGTTTATCTGACATCAGATCATGTAAAGATATCTGAGTAATTGATTTTTAGAACCTTGCATCTCTAATGGTCAAAGAGTTGATTCAGGTTTTAAAAAAGAGAGTAATTTAAGTTGATTTTTGTCTTGAATTTCATTAGTGTCACTATCCCAAGGTGATTGCACAAGAATAAAAGAATGGCTTTTAAAATTGGTTTCCCCTTATGATTAATTGCATACAAGGAATCTGCTGCAAGTACAAAAGGTAGAGGGAGGCCAATCAGAGTCCAAATCATTCTTTTTCCATATCTATGTGTATACTGAGAAATGTTATAAAATATATATTTAGGCTATAGGATTTGCTACTGCTACGAACTTTAGAAATCTTGCCATTTAAGAGGCAGCTAGGTGGCGCAGTGAATAGAGCACCGGCCCTGGAATCAGGAGGACCTGAGTTCAAATCCAGCCTCAGACACTTAACACAAAAACTAGCCATGTGACCTTGAGCAAGTCACTTAACCCCAATTGCCCTCCAAAAAAAAAACCCACAAAATAAATAAATAAATAAGGGGCAGCTAGGTGGCTCAGGGAATAGAGCACCAGCCTTGGAGTCAGGAGGACTTGAGTTCAAATCTGGCCTCAGACACTTGACACACTTACTAGCCATGTGACTTTGGGCAAATCACTTAACCCCAATTGCCCTCCAAAAAGAAAAAAAAAAAGAAATCTTGCCATTTAACCTCCTTGATTTGCAGATGAGAAAATAAGGACTTTGATGGACAGATAGATGTCTCTCTTATTACTCTCAGGGAGAATTGAGAAGACTGGTTTCCAGAATATTAAGAAGGTGTGGTCTGAATTAAAAGTCAACAGTTGCCATAAGGCTTGTTATACAGGGCTCTCTCTGTTACTCTCAAAAAAAGCTCCATATACATCAAATTTGATTCAAGGTAACTTACAGACAAATAAGGTTCATATGAACTTGCATAGTTCACAGAGTTGTACCGTGTTTCCCCGATAATAAGACACTGTCTTATTATTTTTTTGGAAAGAAAACCACCAGAGGGCTTATTTTCAGGGGAGGGCTTATGTTGTCCTGCCTCAGCTCTCCTCCGCGGCACTGCTCTCAATGGCGCCAGCAAGCAAATCACTGGGGAAGAACAGGATGACGCGCTCACTGCTACAGCTCTGATTGGATGCAGCTCGGAGCGCGGCGTGAGTTTCACCGGGGGGGAGGGGGACGGTGCATACAGAGGGTACCGTAATGTAGCGTGTAGTGCAGGGGATCACCTTCACTACAGTAGCAATCTCAATAGGGCTTATTTTCGGGGGAGGGCTTATTTTAGAGGAATCTTACACAGTAAGGGAAGGGCTTATTTTTGGGATAGGTCTTATTATCGGGGAAACACGGGTATATATTTTGAAGGTTAAAAAGCATGACAAGAAAACCATAAATAGCTGAGAAATTTAAAAGTGGATTTCAAAAAGCTACCAATAAAAACAATTGCAATCCAACTAGGCTAATAGAAATTTAAAGATATTTAAATAATCCAGAAATGATCTCACATAGATTTTAAAACTATAACCACAAGATCTTTAAAATTTGTATATTTGGAGGGGAAAAAAGACTTATAATAATACACATTTTAAAATGAGACAAAAAATATCTATTTAAAAATGCAGCCATGGGGCAGCCAGGTGGTGCAGTGAGTAAGAGCATGGCCCAGGTGTCGGGAGGATCCAGATCGGTTCTGGCCTCAGATACTTAACACCCACACAAAATAACTGGTCATGTAACCTTGGGCAATTACTTAACCCTGATTGCTTAAAAAAATTTTTTTAAATGCAGCTACAATGGGAACCTGCAAAAATGAAAACAATGGAATTTTCCCTAAGCAAAGGGATTTATAGCTGACTTGAACTGCACCAATATGAAATAATCAATACTGAGCTATTTACTATTTTGAGGATCTCCAGAAGACTGAGCTCATTTGGGAGTCAAAGTTCAAGACTTTCAGGATAAAACTGGATTTGCCCCATAGCAACACCAAATTGTCCTATTAGTTTTAGAACCATCGGTTTCCCAAGTGCTCTAAGAGGGACACAACATCTGCATGGAAATTCTTTAGATTCATTAATAAATGAATTTCAGCATTCAGTGAAATTCTTAGGGTTAGACACAGATGAAAAAATTCACATAACTAGATCCCACTTATGAATACAGCTAACATTGTCCTGTGATCTGAATGGTAATATAAATGCATGTGGCTTGACAAATGCCTCATGTATTGATAATGCATACTCAATAAAATGCTATTAACTATGGACTAGAGTATCTACTAATTAGTTATAATCAAACCTCAAAATAGTTGAATCAATTGACCTCATATATCTTCTTAACATATGATTGACAAAGGCAATTTTGCTTAAGACAAGTTATCAATAATATGAGAATTAATTAGCAAATGTCAATAGTATCTATTAATATCACCTTGGTTTCCTTCAATTACTTTTTTTTTAAAAAGAAATCAGGGTTAAGTGACTTCTCCAGGGTGACACAGCTAGTAAGTGCCTGAGGCCAGATTTGAACTCAATTCCCCTTGACTCCAGGGTCAGTGCTCTATCCATTGTGCCACTTAGCTGCCATCTTCAAATCCTGATCTGTATCTTGCTACTGGACCTTGATGACTATGGAGGAGAGAGTGAGGCTAGTAATTCTGTATAGCCCTCTGTCCCTTAAATACAATTCACTTGCAAGTCATGGCAGCCCCTTCCAAATGTCATAGTCCTCTTTTAGAATGAAGGACAAATAATAATAACCTTCAAACCCTTATTTCCTCCAGGAAGCCTTTCCTAATCCTCTTAATTCTAATGCCTCCTCTCTGTTAATTATCTCCTATTTATTCTACATATAGCTTATTTGTATGTATTTGTTTGTGGTCTCTCTCATCACATTACATTATGAACTCCTTGAGGACAGGTACCATCTTTTGCCTCTTTTTGTATCCTGAGCACTTAGAGCAAAGCCTGGCTTGTAGTAAATGCTTAATATATACTTTTTTTTTTTGCCTTTTGAAAGGCAATTGGGGTTAAGTAACTTGCCCAAGGTTACAGGCTAGTTTTTTTTTTTCTTGTGTGTGGGTGTTAAGTGTCTGAGGCCAGAATTGAAGTAGGGTCCTCCGGACTCCAGGGCTGGTGCTTTACTCACTGCACCACCTAGCTGCCCCTTAATATATACTTATTGACTTACTGACTCACTAACTTAAATACATCCAAAAAATGAAATAATTAAATGAATAGTTAGATTTTTAAGTGAATCCCCAATACTCTAATATTCACTGGGTATATTCATCAGCTTATTAAGTCCCTCTTCTTATTTATTTCCCCTATATTGAAACTTCTTTTACTAATACACGTTGGTCCTTTCTCTGCAATTTAAAGTTTTTGAGAGTTGCCTAAAACACTAAGAGGTTTAGTCCAGAGTCATATAGATGGTATGTGCCAGAGGCAGGACTGCAACCCAGATGTTCCTGGCTCTGGCTGAGCCTAGCTCTTCATCCACTGCTGCCTAGAAAGTGATACTATTTGTCGCTCATGCATGCATGCGTGCGTGTGTAAATACACATGTAATTTTCATATATGTATATATGTGTGTATGTGTGTATATGTGTGTATACACATAAATAATTTCCTTTGTGAACTGAAGTGATTCATTTTTAGTAGCAACTCTTGAGCCTTTGGAAGCCAGAGAATAGGACAGAAAGTCAACATCAAGTATCCTTTGGCACTGACATGATCTTGTAGTTGCATAGAAACAGAAACACATTTTTTCTTTCCTTAGACAAATTTAGTTTTTGTATTTTAGAGAGTGTGCATTAACCATAGAAGCTCTAGATGTCTTTCCATTTTTTTCAAGGTGACTCTCTAGAATTTTCCTTAAATGTCAGTTTATACATATTTTAGAAGTAGCATCCTGAAATAAGACCTTGATTTACCCATTCAAGAGAAAAAAAAAGGCTATTGAAACTGGATGGAATTGTGTTTGCAAACATGAAAATGATCTACATCCTTTCAGAATATAGATCTTATGTCCCTCAAGCAGATGTCATCTCTGTGTGGAAGCCCAGACAATTTTTCACTTTTGTTTGACTAAATCATTCTTGATTAGGCTTTTGAAATTCCAGGCTTTGATGTATCAAAACTTAAAAAAAAATCCCCTAATATTTTATTTAACTTATAAATTGGTACTTGGTTTGAAAAAAAAGCAAAGACTTTGATTGCTGCTGACAGGACTTCCCCAAAGGTAGAATATTCATCTACAACAGAGATTACAGTTAATTAGGATATGTGTGTGTGTGTGTGTGTGTGTGTGTGTGTGTGTGATATACTGGAAAGAGTATTATATTTGGAATCAGATGACCAGGTTCAGTCCCCCACTGTTCCAGTACCTGTGTGATCATCAACAAATCACTTTTTGGGGGGCATTAGTTTCCTCATCTCTATATAACCAGAATTTCAAACTAAGCATGGGGTCTTTTATGTGCTGCTGCTATAAGGAAAGAGATGTGACTCCTAATCAGTGGAGAGAATGTTAACACACACTTCAGACCTATGTAAGGGGTAGAGTTGGTGGCAAAGATTTTGGATGAAGAGACATTTGTGTCTCATCAGGAGAGACACATGGAAAGACTGTGGAAGCTTGGAAGCTGTAGACATATAGGGAAAGCCTGAATTCCTTGATTTCCAGCCTGCCTGCTTAGAGACTTTGGTGAGAAAATTTCTCCTTAGGTGAAATCATAGTTTTTGTTGAGCTGAAATCTTATTCCATTTCAATAAAAAAGCTCAGTGATTCTTATATATTGTCTGGTATATTCTAGTCTGGATAATTTCTATGACTTCAGTTTGCTTAGATCAATGGGTTTACTTATTAGTTACCATTTGTCTTGATCTTTTGTGTGACCTCCATTTAATGGGAAGTGGCTAAGCCAACAGGTGTAATCTTAGGACATGTTACTTACTTAAGAGCAACCAGATAAGCAGCTTTGTTTTAAGCCCCTACTGAAAAATAATCTTACAGCTAGATCAGAAATAATATAGAGAGGAGGTTCGATAGAAATCTAACTCAATAACCTTTCTGGAAATAGTCAAGAGAAGGAGCAAGCATCCATACTTACATGGACCTTCTCATGCTTTCCTCCCACCCCACCCAGCCCCAAGGTAGAAATCACAGTTTCTCTTGGAGTACAGTGGCCTTTGCCACAATTCTATACATTTAGACAACTCATGTGGAATATCTGTCTTACATAAATACACGATCCTATCTTACATATAAAATGAGGGGTTTGTACTAGGTGACCTCTATGATCTTGGTTAGTTCTAAACTTCTGAACCTATGAACATAACATATTTCCAAACTGGCAGGATTTCAGTATCAGGAGCCTATTTCCCTACCTTCCTATTGAGTCAGTCATGGGTGTGTTCTATGACCAACTCAGGAAAACTAGTTAAAGTTAAACAGTACTGTCAGGAAAATGATTTGGGGCAACATGCCAAACTATTGGATTTCTAATTAGATAGGAAACACAGGACTTCCTGCTTAATAATCTAGGTCTAGTGGCAAAAAAAAAACCCATCTCTTTACTATGTAAATTATATATCTGGGAAAAAGTAGCTATCACAGATTATGTTGTAGTTGGTCAGTAGGTCCTTTCATGGTTAACTGGTAGAAAAAATAGGTCCATGCTCATGAGCAGTGTCAATTAAATATTTTTATCATATGTTTTCTTGAACTCTAAAAAAATAGAATAGAGGGGAAGTTAGGTGCCTCAGGGAATATTGCACCAGCCCTGGAGTCATGAGGACCTGAGTTCAAATCCGGCCTCAGACACTTAACACTAGCCATGTGACCTTGGGCAAGTCACTTACCCCCAATTGCCCTGCTTTTCCCCCTCCAAAAAAGCAAATAAATAAATAGAATAGATTCACAGATCTGTTGACATCCCCTGAATTACTGGGATAGACATGATAGCAACTCAAGATCTTTTATGACCCTATGGTTGGACAAAAACAGCAGTTTTGTGTTGTCAGCAAAAACTTCCTAGATAGTAATTTGAGGCACATCATGTAGGTGCCTCATCTTTCAAATATAATTATATAGTTATATAGATTAGATAGTTATATATATATATAATTATAGAAATTTATACAAAAAAATACAAGTTTGATCATGTTATCTTAGATCATATTACATTTTGTGATAAGTCTATCAAGAAATATGGTTTCCTTCAATACCAGTCATGCACAAAGTCTTAGATAGCAATGATCTATCATCACTGTCACTATCTTAATTTCTTAGACCACTTAAACACAGAAATGGATCCTACTAGTATTTTTTTGTTTCTGGTCTTTGTTTCTTTCTTAATAGGATCATGGATACTGGGAGAGAGGAGCCCTTAGAGGTCATGAGTCCAACTCTCCTGATTTTTTAAATGAGGAAACTGAGACCCAGATGATAAAGTGATATGCCCAGGGTCACAAAGGCAGAAAGTAGCAAAGATGGGATGTGAACCAAGGACCTCTTGACCTAAATACAAAGCTTTTTCCACTATATGGTACTGTTAGCTCTAATAGATTTAGTAGAATTAATATATCTGTTTTATCTTAATTGAGTAAACACATTGTATGGGAACAGACTTTGAATAAATTTAGTCTTTAAAGAAAAAGAAAGGGAAGGGAAGAAAAAAGTTGTATATAACAGAAGGTAACAGTTTCTTATAAAATCGTCACTCTTTTGTTGCTTTGTTTATTAGAATGTTTTCTTTTTCAAAATTAAGTTTACAGCTTTTTAAAGTAGAAGAGTTTAAAGTAGGAAGATAGATTCACTTACAGTTTCTCCTCGTTGTCCTGGGTGCCCAGGAAGTCCATCTTTTCCAGGGGGTCCCTGAAATTGAAAATAGTAAAAGTAAAATTATGTTAGGGACTTTCAGAATCATCTGCTTTTTTGCTTAACATGCAACAAGGTTAAGGCTAACATTTTTTATCATGATTTATTTCCACAGGTATGGTATATTTTTAGATATTTAGTTGATTTGATAAATGGGTTAATGTCCAGCACTTTGTGAAATGATATTTTATTATAGCTCACAAAGTAACTCATGTACCTGGCAATCCATCCACTATATAAAAAATGGCCTTAGAAAAATTACAAATTTATATTTCATTTTTATGATTCCAAAAATTGATAACTTGTAATAGGGACCTTTTCTGCTTTTTCATAACAGCTAAAATTGGTATTTTTGTTACAATTTATGATTTTTAAAAAATGTTTCCAATATACTGTGTTCACATTGGTTCTTTCCACTGCACACATGTTACATTTCTGATAATTCATCCCATATACACCATTCAAATATTGTTTGCTGCTTCAGTCCATCTGTAGGAACATCAGTTGCCTGTACATGAAAACTGAGATAACAGAGGACAGTGTCCTCTAGTGGTCATCAGATAGATACTTATACCAACAATAAAAAAAGGAGTAAAGCACAGGCTCCAAAACATAGTGGACTTTTCCCTTTTTCACGAGACTTATTCCACACAAACCAAAAGTTATGCCACACAATATAAACCCTAAAGAGACAGGAGCTCTGCTCAGGGGGGGTGTTAAATTCTGTTGGAGCTATAATGTAAATTAAGCATTGAATAACAAGTTGTTATTTCATGTCTATGGGGGGGGGGGGGGAGGGGGGGGGAGAGAGAGAGAGAGAGAGAGAGAGAGAGAGAGAGAGAGAGAGAGAAATAATAAGCTGGCTGAACAGTATGGCCCAAATAACTTGCTATAAAGGAAAATGAAAGGTATTCAGTAATTGTTGCTAGGTTTTATTTTGACACTGATACATCAAGAATTCACTCCATAATCATTTTGTCCTTCACTGCAATGCTGATTGAGTGATGCACAGATCCAATCATCAGGAGCTTACAGCTCTGGAATCATAAGCAGATGTATGACCAATACACATTCCTAGACCTTTTTGCCCAGAAAGAAAAATGATATACCACTCTTTACAATGAACAAAGAAGAATTTATTTTTTGTAATAAAAGATCCCTTATTTACAGATTTTAAGCTATATTTTTAATTTATAGAGGATTTACTTACTGTTCTATTTCACACCTAAATTTAAATTGAGTCTGAGCTGAAGAGAAAAGTTTTCATCAGAAGGATAGCTTTTGTTCCCCTAAGCAGCGACAATAAATTTTGTCCCACCTTGCCTAGGACAGTCTTGGTTCAATCTGGAGTATAGGACCTGAGGTTTCATGGGTATAGGGAATATCCACATGAAGAAACAACTTCTACCAACAAAGGTTATCATTGTCTTTACAACTTGTAGTCTTAGAGAGTTACCTAAGGTATTGAGAGGTTAAGTGATTTGCACAAAAGTGAGCATTGAACCCAAGCCTTCCTGGATTCAAGAACAGCTCTCTACCCAATGGGATATTCAGACAGCAAGAGCAAATGATAACCAACGATGCCTGTATGCTAGTATGCTGCGACATAGACTGGAATATAATTCTAGTATATGCTATACTAAATTTTACTCAGTGTGAATAAATACAAAGCAAAGTCCCAGTTTTCTGGGTAGACTTCCAGTGGCAGATGAATGGGAAGTTGTAGACAAGAATTGTGCAGGCATGAATGAGTTCTAATTTGCATCTTTGGAGGAAGTACCCTAGTTTTTGAGATTTCAGGCATATCATTGTGTATAACTGAGTCGACCAGTGTCAGTTGGACTCTAGGTATTACTACTTCATGAATTCCTTAGTCTTAAAAGGCAATATGGCAAATTAGAAAGCAAATCGTAGTCTGAGAAGTTCACCTATGATTGAATTTGGGTCTAGGAAAAAGTATTCTCTGTTCCATGAGATTTAAAGTCCTTTTCAAAAACATCAAGGCACCTGGGCCAGGATTTTCAAGTCCTTTTTACCTGATTCTATATCCCACTACAGTACTATAGTAACAGATACAAGACACAGTCTAGGTGCTGCAGTAATATGAATGATGAAACCTCTTTACATTTTTTTAATGGTGCTAGTTTTAACTGTCCCAACTTCTGTTAGAGTCAATTACTGAGCCTACAAATTGTGAAGAAAGGAAAGGAATTGATGGCTCTTTCTTTTTCTGATTCCTTTCCATTACATGTCTCCTCATGACAAACTACTACATAAAAAATAATCATATTAATTAATCTGCTCCACCCCTTGGGATGATTTTCTATTTAAAAGGCCAGATAATGGTAAGAAATATATTTAACAAAAATCTAAGATCAAAAGTAGTCTTAGACTACTTAGCCTGGCAGAAGGGTTTATCTATCATACAACAAAGCTAATAATATATCATATTGATCTTTCACCATTCCTTTGAATAAATGGCCTCTAAGGTCCCTTGTAGTCATGAATCTATGAGCTTATGATCCCACTTCAGATATGACTATAATATACTATCAGTTCACGACACCGATCTGTCAGGATGTATTTTCTTGTCAGTATTTATCGTCTGAAATGGCAGAATGGAGTAGTACATAGAGTGTTTGTCTTGACATTAGTAAGACCTAGGTTCAAGTCTTTTCTCCACCACTTTCTAGCTATGTAACACTGGGCAAGTCATTCAATTTGAATGTTCTTGAATTCCCTAAGACTTCTCTACTAAAGTCATGAGGGAGTATATTATGATGAGGATTCTTTACGTCCATAGGTTGGACTGTATGATTACTGAGATCCTTTCCAATTCATAAATTCTATAATTAGGGACAAATCACATTCTGGGAATTCTCTAATCTGAAAAAAATCATAAATGTCTTGAAATGCTATATGTCTCATTCACATGGATTATAATATGCTTATGAACTTCGAAGAAATTGGGTATGTTTGACTACTCTGTGATGGGGAAGTGAGGGAGAAATGAAGGTAGTCTAAACTATGTTGCTCAGATCAAGTTAAAAAGTTATGGTGAACATACACAGAGCTAAAATATAGGGGTAGAATAGAATCATATATGCTTTAAAAGAAATAAAAAAGCCATGGGTAGCAATCATGATCTCAGACCAAGAAAAAATAAAAATAGACCTAATTAAGAGAGGTAATTGGGAAAACTACATTTTTCTAAAAGGTGCTGCAGATAATAAAGTAAAATCAATAATTTTTACAGCAAGTTTCACTGATAAAGGACTCGTTTCTCAAATGTATAGAGAATCGAGTCAAATTCATAGAAATTAAGATTCATTGCCCAAAATGATAAATGGTCAAAGTCTATGAACAGGTAATCTTCAGAAGAAGAAATCAAAGATATCTAGTCATATGGAAAAATGCTCTAAAACATTATTAATTAGAGAAATGCAAATTAAAACAACTCTGAGTTACCAGCTCACAATTATCAGAATAAAAGTTGGAGGGGGTGAGGGAAAATATGTATACTAATACACTGCTGGTGGAGTAGTGAAATGGTCCAACCATTTTAAAGAACAAATTGATACTATGCCTAATGGGCTACAAAATTGTGCATACCTGTTGATCTAGCAATACCACTACTAGGTCTATATCCCAAATAAATCAAAGAAAAAGGAAAAGGACTCATACGTACAAAAATATTTATAACAGCTCTTCTTGTGACACCAAAATATTGGAAATTAAGGGAGTTCTTATCAATTGGGGAATGGGTGAACAGATTGTGGCATATTGTATACACGGGGGTTGGTTTCACAAAAGCATGGATAGACTATATGAACTGATGCAAAGAAAAGTTAAAAAAAACCAGGAGATCATCATGCATGGTAACTGCAGTGTTGTTATAATGATCAACTCTGAAAGACTTGACTAATTTGATCAATACAATGATCCAAAAAAATTCTAAAGAACTCATGATGAAAAAATGCTGTCTCCAGAGAGAGAACTGATGAACTCTAAGAGAAAATTATTTTTGTTTTATTTATTTTATTTACTTATTTTTGCAATATGATAACAGGAAAATGTTTTACATGATTTCATATGTGTAAATTATATTCTATTGTATGCCTTCTTAAGGGATGGGTAAGGGGGTGGGAATGAGGATAGAATTTGGAGCTTGAAATTTAAAAAGAAAATAATGTTATAAAATAAATTTTAAAAAAGGGTGATGGCAAAATGTTAATCTAGAGAATAACATTGCATTTCTTTAAATGCAAATACATTCCTAAATTTCTATTTATAAAACAGTCACCACCTTTGATATATCCCAGAAAAGCTTATTTCTTCTGCATAAGTTGGAAAAAACTGACCTGAGGGAAATTTTATATGTGCTACAAAACTGAATGACTATATAAATTAATTTTTCTTTTCCCAGGGACACTTATAAATTTAGTCTTTCCCTTGTAAATAGAATTTTAAAAAATACTTTTTTGTATTTTAATAATGTTTTAGGTCTTGGTTCCCTGTTGTTGGAATTATTATATCAACTGAAGGTGCAATATACCACCAGAGTCTACTTGTATGGCAGAAGAGTTAGGAAGGAAAAATCTTCATTTCAGCATTCTATTTACTTAATCCAGTTATCTTTTCTCTAAAGTGGAACTAGTATGATAAGAAAGAATTTATTTTATTTCTTCTAGGAACACCTTTTTATTATTTTCCTTTCTCTATTTCAATCTAAAAGATGAAGATTTGCCTTTACCTCCCTTGAAAACTTAAAGCAAAATATACATGCTAGGGAAATGATAGGAATTTTGATTTTATATTAATATTTTTGTCTTCTGGAGAATACAGCAAAATACAGTCAATCAACAAGCATTGATATATTGTTACTTAACTCTTTGAAGTAAGAATGTCAGGTCTCCATAAATATAAGTTCCTAGAACACAGGGAAAATTCCTCACTCTTCTGTATGTATAGCATCCCCTCAGTGCCTAGCCCAGTGTTACCAGTGTTATGTACATAGCAAATGATCAAGGGATTATTAATGAATGAATGGATTAGTGAATGAAAGAATTCATGAAAAAATGGATGGATAAATACATTGGGAAGGGCTAAGCAGAATATTTATTCATCCACTTTGTGGCAGAATAAATACATGGTACGCAGGGAGAAATTGTTCATATCACTTCCTATAATGCATGTATGAGCAACAGTAAGCCTGTAAAGACTTTTTGGATTGCATTTTTGTTCATGTCAACATATATACATCATGGATTCAAATTATATGTGCAGCAAAACCAAGTCTCTAGGCTCAAGAGCTAGGAGAAGGAAAGGGGTTCTCAAAATTCTTGGCACTATTCCACCTACAAGTTTTGATTGAACCAACCAGAATAAGCTATTTAGGCAGTTTTGACTCGGCCAATAGCTGCTTTGGGGTATGTGTAAACTAATTGTACAGTAGGACAGACTGGAAATTACAAAATGAACTATTTTGCAAATGTATACAGAAACCTTATGGCATATGAGAAAGACTCGGTAAAAGAATTAGAAATTCTAGAAATCATTATTTCTTCTTTGATCCCTACTATTCTCTAACAGAAGAGATCATTGACAATTTCATGGGATTTTATTATAATGATGCTATAGAGGCATGGATAAGATTTATGCTCAAAAAAGATATTGTTGCTGTCATAAAGGCGTAGTTAGGTGGTACAGTGGATAAAGTGCTGGCCCTGGAGTCTGGAGGACCTGAGTTCAAACCCATCCTCAGACACTTACTATCCCTGTGACCCTGGGCAAGTCATTTAACTCTGAGAGCCTTTGTTCCTCTGTATAAAAAGCTGGAGATGGAAATGCAAAATCACTCTACCATCTTTTCCAAGATAACCCCAAATGGGGTCACAAAGAGTTGGACACGGCTGGTATCAATGGAACAACCACCAACAGCAACAACACCAACAAAAGCTGCCTGAGAGGATGATCGGTGCTATGGAGGTCTTTCAGATACTCATGTTTGGAGATGACATGGAATAAATTGCATCAAGTCCAGGACATTTCAAAGCATACTGCTAAATCAGATTCACTGCCACTCAAGATATAGGCCTATAACGTATACAAAGAATACATATTGTTCAGAGTAAAACAAGTTGTTGGATAGACAAAACAGAGAACTGGTCATAAGTCCACAGATCTGGGATAGATACTGAACAGAGACTTAGTCTAGAACTGGAAAGGAAGAGAAAAATGAGCTAGATTGCATTTTAGAAACTGTGTAGTAATTTAATGACTCTAAGCAAGTTTCATATTTTTATCAATAATCTTATGAAGAGACACAAAATAATAGTATTTGAAGAAAAGTGGTTGGTCACCCATAAGCCAATGGGGAAAAATAGGGTAAAAGTTGGTGGATGAAATGTATATCCTGAGTCTCAAGACATGATCACCTACTCTAAGGTTAAGGTATCCTATTACCTGGCTATTACCAGAGTGTAAAGCCTAAGTTTTAGCAGTGGCCCCTGCCTAACCATGTATTTTAACATTCACAATAATGCCAAGCTGTTTGGCAGGCAGGCAAGATTCTAAATTTTTGCTCCTGACAAATGGCAGAGGATTTTTTTTAAGCAGCCAAGTACTTAAGGATTTTGACTATATTGTAACCTCATTAATTCAGGCCTCTCTAATGGAGATTGCGTGATGCCACCCAGGAGCCAAGCTGCAGTTTACTTTTGAAATGTGTCTATAATTACAGAGGATTATTAACATATTAATAGAGTAAACAAAACTGTAAGGGTGATGTTTCCTCACTTGTGAAAACAAACAATTTGCTGGCACTTCTGATGTATCTATTTACATCCAATATAAATGGGGCATCACAAAATACTGCCTCAATACACATAATGATTACAGATTGTTCCCATCTGTCATTACAGGGAGAATCACAAAGTACATAGAGGGTTTGCCTCTCTGACTCAGGAAAACCTGAGTTCTAGTTGTAACTCTAAAGCATACTGTCTGTGTGATCCCAAGCATTTTATATTATTCATCACTGACAGCTGTCCTCCTTCCACAGGAACTATAGGACTATAAATTGCACCTGGAATTACCTATACCAAGGGAAATCAGAGATCACCATACCTCTGCTCATCCATTTCCCCCAAAGAAATAAATCTGAACTTTTATTTGGCTATATTTAATTATTAGAATTACGTTATGTACATTAAATTAGTTAAACTGAACTTCTTTAAAGAATAATCTAGAATTCCTATGTATTAGTAGTAAAAAAAAAAAAAAAAAACAGCATTGCATTCGGAGTCAGGGGCCCTGGGTTTAATTTCCTGCTCTGCTACTTAAGACCTACATGACCTGGAACAAATAAAGTAAATCTCTGGGTTTCGGCTTTCTCATCTATTAAATGAGGAGTTTGAACTACATGGCTTCTAAAGTTTCTTTAAGATCTAAATCTCTCATGCTATCTATTATTTCCAAACAAGTAAGTCAAAGTTTAACAGTATAGTTTATCAACTTTGATCAAGATATTTAACCTCATTGTCTCTCAGTTTCCTCATATGTAAAATGAATCAAAGATGCCTTTTGGAATGACTCTGAATTCTAAATCTATGATCCAATGAGACAGAATCATCACCTCCACTTACACCCTTCAGTTGTCATTCTAATGTCACTGAAGTATATTTTTAAGGGAAGCGAGTCAATCAACACCCTTTAGGTCATTCTGACCTTAGATAACAACACTCCAAGGATGAGAATAAAGACATTAGTCAATGAAGTATTGGAAACTATTGTACTGGCTGAAGATGGATTGAGTTATCCCCATTACAGCCTTGGTACACTATTCATCCCTAAAGCTACTGAGAGAGAAAGACAAGGCTGACTATCTGCAGTTTCCAAGAGGAGAGATAAATCATGTTCTGGCTATTGTGCGTTTAGTTACAGCCAGAATCATCCAAAGGACTTTAAACATCACAAGCATTGTAAACTGTTAGACAACTGAGAGGTTAACTGGAAATTCTAGCTGTCACCAAGACAGAATAGAGGACAATAAAGATAACAAGTGGATATGCCTCTTTCTGTTTTTCTCTGCATATCAAACAAGGCGGGGGTGGGAGGAATGTTTTTGATCACTGTTGAGAATACAGATCATGAAAGTAGTCCAAAGAGTGCTGGATGCTAAATAAAGACCTGAGATTATTTATATAAGGAATCAGAGAAACTAATGTTATTCTCTCTTGTCTGTTCTATGCATAATACACTGAGTAACCTGGAGAATATCGCATTTTAAAGCTATTCAACTAAGTGATTCTTCATTGGAGCTTATGTTCTAGCCACGTGAAATGAAAAAATATCAGTGCAGGGAAGAATTAGATTTGGAGGTAGGTACTCTGCACATTTTTTTCAATGTGGGATCAGGACATGAAACATAGGCTAGCTCAGAGCACTTTCAATAAAGTAAGAAAAAGTTCAATGTGACATCAACAGGATGAGAAGAGATAAGGTTATTTTAGCAGCAATCCATCAAGGCCTTGCAATTTACCCAGTGTATAATCTGTCTGGAACTCATAGTCTCTGCAAGTTGCCTGAGGCTCAGAGGTTAAGGGACTTGACCATGGTCACACAGCTATGAAATGTCAGAGGTCAGATGAGAAATCAGGTCTTCTTGAAGCCAAGTGTAACACTTTATCTTCTATGTGGCACTGCTTCTCTTTTTGCCAATAATAGTTTATATTAATTCAAGGGGGGAAGAATAGTTTTTCAGGGAAAGTCTTTAGGCACACTTAAGTTTTAAGTTACCACACTATGTTAAAAAAAAAAAAAGAAAGGATTTTTCAGTACTCCAGGTACAAGGCTAAGCATTAGGAATTTCTATTTCTTGTTTTTTAAAGATTCTACTTTGTTTTTTTTTCCCTTCAGAAGCAGTCACTGTGCAATAATTACAAATGAAATTCACAGTTACAAATTGGAAACATTTACAACTCATGCATTATTACTTGCCCTTTTATGCTTATGTTTTAATTATCATTATTACTTTGTGTTCCTTTTTGAACATTTTAATAAGTGAATTTTATTAGCACTTATAGATATAGGCTATTTAAAGTAAGGAGTCTAACTCTTTTTTTTTAATGAAAAGAAAAGAGAAAACAAAAATACTTACAGGAGGGCCTTTTGGTCCAGGGAATCCAACAGGGCCCTGAGGTCCTTGAGGTCCCTGAATTGGAAAAACAAAAGAAAAAAAAAAGACAGATTGTTATTATTTCTCATATTGGTGTTGGAGTTCTACAGAAGGGAGTTACAAATGAGAAAAAGTCATTTATGCATTGCACATATTGTTATCAGCAAATTGCTTTAATTCCAATACAAACCTATTGGCAAGATTTTCTGCAGTGCCTACCACTACGTCAGAGAATATAATGGGGAAGGTAAAAGGCATGACTTGCAAAATGACAGCTATCATTTGCAGTTTATTTCTAAAGCATTAATACCAAAAGGAATGAGACCAGTGCACTGTAGTAACAGAGCTGTGGAAACATAACGAGATAGGCTCTAAGCTAATCTAAAAGCAACATGGATTTATTTTCCTTGCACCTCACTTCTATTATGTGCTGTGAATTACTTCCATATTCTTAACCTGAGGACATTGCAGGCCTTCCTATTCATGCCAAACATTCAGAGACATTTTTATTCTGAGTTGGCTGCTATTGGCATTTTACCATGCACTAGAGACAACTGTAGAATAGGGATCTTTTATTCCATAACTCTCAGGAACAAAGTTCTTTAAAAATTCACCTCCATGCTTCCAAATTAGCATGGGGGCATTTCTGAACAATGAAAACAAATACCAGTTTAATATCATGGTCTGTGGAACTCAGAATTTCAGGTTGAAGGATAACAAGTAACTCTACAGAACACACTAGAGAATGTTTCAACTAATCACTGAAGTCTTAAATATATTCACTTAGAAGATAGTTTATCTTAACTTATTGCTGTAGATACTTGTCTTTTTTTCCCCTTTCCTCACTAGCCATTTCTTAATTTGAATCTAGGAGTAATACTGATGTTCAATATAAGCCTTTAGCATTACTTTTGTCAGTTTGGTATTTTAATGCCAAATTAATTTATTTGTTAATTAATTAACAAATTAATGCATGTTTTCTAAAGCTTTAAAGAATCTTTGGTTTCCTTTAAAGGCAACAATTAGGCACTATAAATGCCCTTTTCTTCATGCTTTTCTGAAGAAAGGTTAAATCTCAGGAAAGTATAAATTAATGGAAATTATCAATTGGTATACAGTTTGTCATATTTTAAAACAAAAATTGCTCAGTTGTGTCCAACTAACTGTTCCTGATCTCATTGGGTGTTTCTTGGTAAAGATCCTAGAATGGTTTGCCATTTCCTTATCCAGCTTATTTTACAAATGAGCAAACAGGGTTAAGTGACTTGAGTCACATGGTTAATTAAATGTCTGAGATCAGATTTGAACTCTGGAAAAGTAGTCTTCCTGACTCCAGACACAGCACTCTAGCCACTGCACCACCTAGCTGCCTTATAACAAAAGTAAAGGTTATCCAAAACCATAAGTGAGTATTTCCTAAACCAGCAAGGTATAAATAGCTGTATTTCCAGACTTAACTCAGGATTTCTTGAGAATTTAGTGACCATATATTTTGTAAGGACATGTGTGTTTGTGTCTGTATTGAGTGGAGAGGGTGGTGTGAGATCATTTACAGGACACACTATATATCTCTAAAACTTACATTAGGCATCCAGAAAAATGCAATAAAAAACCTTTGAGAGTTTTAGGACTAGATTCATGGAAAGCAACTGAGGATAGTGACAAAACATTGCTGAAAAATTCATACAAATTTCAGGAATTAAACATAAAATTGAATTAACTTGAGAATTTTGACAGGTATAAGGAAAGTATTTCTAAATTGGGGGAAGATATAAATTGTTATAATTATGGTTGGTTACTATCCTAATAAAATTAATGGTAAACAAAAACTGGAAAAAATACTAAGCAGAAAATAAACACTATATGAATTTTTTAATGTAATTTAGAACTATGAGTAACAATATAAAATTGTGTTAACTATTCATCAGTTACCAAAGAAATTGTTTTTCTCCAATTTCTTAAGCTTCTATTATAATATTTGATTAAGTAAGATAGGTAGCATAATGTTTGGAGCACTGAACAGGAAGACCTGGGTTCAAATCCTACGTAATATACTTAATACCTAAGTGACCCTGGGCAAGTCACTTAAAATTTTGAGTGTCCCAGTTTCCTCATCTGTAAAATGAGGCAGTTGGATTCAATTGCTTCTAAGGGCTCTTATAGATTTAAATCTATCATCTTCTCTCAGATACAGTTTCCTCATGTGCAAAAGGGATCCAATAATAGCACCTACGTAACTGTAACATTTTAAGGATCAAATGAAGTTAGGTAGCTGTGATAGTAATGGCAATTAAAGATTCCCCTGTATTGGCTTGGTTTTCAACTGATTGTGTTAAAACCCAGAGCTTGTTAATCTCACCTGTGGGATGGACTTGTTGATGTGAAAAGAAAGTCCTGAACTGGGAGGAGCTTGTGATTTGGATTTTGGAGATTTAGATTTGGAGAGATGAGAGGCAGAAGAACTTTTTGGAAGCAGCACCTCGTGGAGGCAGAGAGAGAGACTGAGAAGGATTGCTGGGGGCCACTTTGAATTGCCCTGGACTTTTGAGACCTGCCCCCGGAGCTGCCAAGGACTGAGGAGACATGGCTGTTTTGCTGGTACTTTGTCTGTCTGTTTTGATGTTGTTTTGCCAGATTTGTCCACTGGTGAAAGACAGACCTGTTGTTGAAGAAGTCCTGGAACCTGTCTTTTGGTTAAGAAGCCCTGAGACTGTCCTGCAGACAGAGAGTGAATACTGTCCACTGGTGAAGGACAGTGCTGTTGTTGCAGGGGTCTGGGAACCTTCCTGTTGGTTCAGAAGCCCTGAAGAAGGATTTTCTTGTTGTATGTTTACAGAAATCCTGGGAGAGGGTTTTGCTAATGTTTTCAGGGGTTCTAGGACTGTTCTACAGACAGAGGATGAATTAATGAAGGGACTGGCAATGTATCTTGTGGCCTTGCTAAGCCTTGTCTCCCCAGGAACTAAGATTGCTGAGAACTTGCCTCTTGTCAAGATGAAGAAAAGACCTCCATTTGGGTATGAAGTACTGTGCTTAAACTTGATGTAACTCTGGGATAGATTCAATTGTGATCCAGGGGTGGGGAACTTTTGACCTTTTTGTATTCTATGGTTGAGCAAATGAATGTACTTTACTTAGATTGGAAACTAATCTCCATTTGAGAAGAGGGACTTTGTGGTGGACTAAAGGTACAGCCTAGGGGTGGAGTAGTATTTAGAAGAGGGACTTTGTAATTGATTGAATGATTGGAAGGTCCTGGGGTAGGGTAGTACTTGGAGATTATTTAATCACTCTTAGTAAATGCTGTATTTGGAATGATGTCATGTTTTGACCTTCTCTGTTCTTGGTTTGTCACTGAATAAAATGGAGAGCACCTATGCTGGTATTCTGAACCTTGGGAAGTTGCCTTTGCTTGGCATTACATTACAGTAGCACAGTGGATAGAGAGCTAGGCCTGGAGTCAGGAAGACCTGAGTTCAAGTTCAGTTTCAGACATTTACTAGCTGTGTGATCCTGGACAAGTCACTTAGCCCTATTTGCCTCATTTTCCTCATCTACAAAAAAAGAGCTGGAGAAGGAAATAGCAAACCATTTCAGTATCTTTGCCAAGGAAAACCCAAACAGGGTCACAACTGAAAAACCACTGAACGACAACTGGACAATTTTAAGGAGCAAATGAAACAAAAAAGAAAGTGCTATTAATGCTATTACTATTAGATATAACACTGAGTTATACTGAAGTGATTTGAAGGGATTAGATAACGGATATTGCTCTATGATTTTGAATCTTTATTCTTTCAATTCAGTGACATTTTTAAGAGAAAAAAATACTAGATGGCATCAGTAAACACCAGCTTAACTTACAGCTTTGACACTTATTGACCATGTGACTTTAGACAAATCACTTTATCTTTTATGGCTTCATTTTTCTCATCTGTAAAAATGGAGACAATATTTCTATTTTCTTTCTCATAGATTTATTTTTATTTATTTATGCTTTTTTTGGAGGGCAGTTGGGGTCAAGTAACTTGCCCAAGGTCACAGGCTAGATTTTTTGTGGGGGGGGGGTTTGGTGTTAAGTGTCTGAGGCTGGATTTGAACTCAGTCCCTCCTGACTCCAGGGCTGGTGCTCTACTCATTGCTCCACCTAGCCCTCTACTCACTGCTCCACCTAGCTGCTCCTCTCATAGATTTATTTATTTATTTTTTAAAGCAATTGGGGTTAAGTAACTTGATCAAGGTTACACGGCCAGTTATATCTGGGTGTGGTGCTGAGTATCTGAGCCCAGATTTGATCCCCAGGTCATCCTGACATTGGAGCCAGTGCTCTTACTCGTTGAGCCACCTGGCCACCCTCATAGATTTATTATAAAGCAAATACTACATACTGAGTTATGAATATCTATTGGGGAAAAAACTAACATTGACTTTGTAAAAACAGATAAGACAAACTATAGCATGCATGTATGTATGTATGTATGTGTATTTGTGTGTGTGTGCACATGTACAAACTAATGGAATAGTAGGGAAAACTGAGGTAATTTTTTGCCTTGAATAGAAAGATTGAGAATGAAGACATTTATATTAACTCAAAATCCAGTACACAGGTGAGAAATATAATTATAAGAATTATATTAATGCTTTGTTATATTGGTTTTGGGAATAAGACGTACAACTATGGTATAAGCTAGCCATCTATTTTCATGCTCATATTGCAGAGTTTTATTTTCAACATGTAATATATCCAAATGAGTGAAAAAAATTTCTTTTCAAATGTTTTCTACTTTTTTTATTTGGAGCCAGAAATAAATATTTTCATACCCAAGGCAAAGGTGCTGCATACATTTCTCTCTCTGCTTTCCCAACTGCATTTTATTATGAAATTATAGAACTTTAGAGCTGGAAGGGACTTTAAAAATCATGTAGTCCAATCATCTCAATTTACCAAGCAAATAATGTTCACAGAGTGCTTACTATGTGGCAGGATCTATACTAGGTTTGAGGAATACAACTGAAGAAAAAAATAGTCCCTGCCTTTAAGAAGTTTGCATTCCTCTGGGAAGGGGGAAGGCTGTTGTTAGAGCATAAAATTTGTACAAGAATAAGTGAATAGAATATACACAGCAATAAAAACAATTTCAATATGAAAAGGCAGCTAATAATTAGGAAATGAGTGAAGTGATACCCACTCTGTGCTTTGAGGGGCATAATGCAAAATAAGATTGGAAAGGCAGGTGAAGCCAGATTATGGAAGGATGTTAAATGCTAGCCTGAAGATTGAGGATGAGGAAAAAAGAAGCACTTAATAAGTGACTTGCCTCAGATCATACAGCTAACTAGTCAAGAAACAGTATTAGAACTCCTCTCAATTCTAAATCCAGTATTTTCTTCCCTCAAAAGTATTTAATGGACTATTACTTTGTTTATTCTAAATGTAATTGAAATTTTTAAAAAAAATAAGTTTCATTTTTTAATATCTTCTCAAAATTTAAATTGCTTGCAGGGTGCAAAATGGAGTCTGTAAGATTTCTTTTTTGTACACACAAAATCTATTTTCTATACATATTTTTCAACAATTAAGATTTTTCTAATGGTAAGGTTATTTGTGAATCTTTATAAGTAGAAACTTTAATATTAAATTGAAAATCATATCAATTTGTGTGTATGTATGTGTATGTATTCACACACATATAATATCTATACTGCTTTGGGGAAAATGTTTTCTGAAGAGAAAACAGTGGGTTTTCCTAGTGAATTAAATCTTTTATAAACAATACCAGTAATATGCTCATTTTCCCCCTGAACTTCAGCAAATAAGATACATTCCATTTGGGCATTAAGAAAATATTGATTCAAACCTGCAAATTGGCAAATAGAATTCATTTTGGAAAGAAATGAGGAAGTACAAAATTCACTGGCTCATAGAGTTGAAAATTGCCAGAAAATAAAGCTTCTTTTCAAAAAAATCAAACTAAAGAAACATTAATTTTTCATCGCCTCACATTTTCTAGCCCATAGTTATAATTTTATCCAAATTAGACTGTCCTTTCCTCCTGTCACCTTTGAGGTCTTTTCTGGGTGTACATTTCATATTAAAGTCTATTTACTTTATTTAAAAAACAACCTAAGTATTGGATTGTGATGAACCAGAAACAGATGGGTTTGTACCCTTGATAGGGTATATATGGGGTATTTGTATTAATTATTTCTTAATTTTAAAAGTGTTGTTGTTAGGGTAAGAATTGGCAGACTATAAATTAATCTAGTTATCTAAAAGTTAAACTTCATCCAGTAGCAAACAGAGGGCATGCTCAATCATATGTAGTTAGCTCCACTGTGTAGCAATTGAAAATCAATTTTTCTAAATAGTTTTTCTATTTACTGGAATAGATGCTTTATCTTGATTTGAATGTATATTGATTGTAGCTTAATGGCTAATGGTAGACTCCATTTCGCCAGCATAATCCTGCATGGCCAGAATGCATACTCAAATGAAATGCCCTAGAAGGTGATAAGGGACATCATGGTTTCTATAAGAATTTGCTAAACCATTAAGTATGTTTGGTTTGAGTTTGAGAAGAGAAATATAGGCCAGTTCTATACACGGTTTATCTCATTTTTAACTAAAAACAAATTATTCTGATTTACCCACTCTTTCAAATCAGTGCAATAAAGAATGGGGTGTCACTTAACTGTGTGAACCTGGTCTTGAGGGAATTGGGAGGAATAGAACAGCAAGTGGTAGTGGAAGTGGGTGAATCACACTGACTTCCTTCTTGTGACTCAATTCTAGAACTAGCTCAGTTCTCTTTCTCTTCAATTATGAGTTTAGTTCAATTTCTGTCTTGTGAAAAAAAAAACTTCATTCAATTGGGAGAATTGGGAGAAAACCTTATTGCATTGTTTGAACCTAGTCCTGTGTGACTGGGACCTCTGCTAATCTGTTTAGAGGTCTTTAACAAAGGAATTAGGTTATGCCGACCAGAAATCCAGTTAAATTCTAAGAACTGATGCAAGGAGTTTTCTTACAATTAAACATCTCAAGTAACCTATATGTCTTATCTGAAAACTGGTCCCATACTGATCGGTGACTTATTGTTTTCATGGTCCTTTGACTGAATACAGACACTCTGCAGGAGCATCTGTATTTTTTTTTTTAATTTCTGGGAATTGCACCTATTCACTCTCCCCTTCCCAACTTGGAAAGTCCCAATCTCTCTTCCAATCAGAAATCGTATTAGCTAATTTTGAATCCTGATTGTCTTCTTTTAATTAATTGGCCTCAATTGATCAATGGTTTTTAATGTCTAAAAATCTGTCTCCCTCTGTATTTGGTGTCCTCTCCCAGGGTGAGGAGTTCTGGTCCCGATTTATAAGGCAATTGACATGCGTTGCTTAATAAATTGATATGCTCAGAAGCTCAATCCTTTGTTTCCTTAGTCATTTCATCTTTTGCCCAGCACAATCTGTCCAACTGGAGTATAGATTGAATGCGTACATGTCATACATGGCCAGATTGCTCTGCCCATAAATGATAAATATGTATTTTTAAAAATAACCAGCAACAAAAAGTTTCTATCTATAATATGCAGTTGAATCTTACGTACTCTTTCACCAGGTGGACCAGGTGGACCATCACTCCCCGAAGTACCCTGAGGAAAAGGAAAAGGAGAAAAATAAAATTTAACAGCACTGTTCCCTGTTAGTTTCTGTCCTGAACCAACAAATAGCTAAAGAATACCTGCCACCTTACCTTTGGGCCTGGTTTTCCTGTTGGACCCCTTGCACCTCTTGAACCTCGTGGCCCCTGAGGATTTGAAAATGAGAAAGATGAGACTGACCCAGCATCGGATATTTTGCAGGAGTTACAATTTTCTTTTTGAAAATACTCTCAAAATATTGAATTCCAAATGCAAATGCATAACCCAGTATTTAAATGAAGGTACCTACCGTTGGACCACGCTGTCCCCGAGGACCTGGTTTACCAGCTACACCCTGCCAAACACAGTTCAAAAGGTTTCATTATACAGTCTATTACAGTGAATTACAGGTCTGGGGCTGAATGAGGCACTGTAAAACCCCCTAAAGACTAAGATGCCATTTTGCATCTATTTAGATCTTCTGCATTTTAATTTAAGTAAACAGATTTTTTTTTTGTCTTAAAACCGATCATCTCAGTAAATTCACTGGAAATTTTATGGAAGCAAGGTTGACTCATGGGAACCCTCTATTTACATTATTGCAAGATATGCTTTTACCAAATACCGAAATACAAGGAAATTTTTGGGAGAAGGGCACTATAGAAAAAAATATTCAGAACTGCAAGCTCAACACTTTTATGTCAAGTGACTTATGACTTAAAAGGAGTTAAGGGAAAAAAAGGAGAGATGGGATTTGAATCAAGTAAAATTACAGACAGTCTATTCCCTATGAAAATTAAAGAATGGAGTGTAAATAAACAAAATACAGACTAGAAAAGCTAATAGAAATATATTCTTTTAAGGCAAGAAATCTAAATAAGGAACTTCAATAAATAGACAAACTATTATTGTATAGTTCACCCACATACAAGTTTTTTTTAAATGAGGAATCTCAATTTGCAGTCATTTAAAAAAATTTCTACCAGATACATTTACTACATATCACTCACAAATTTTACCACACATAGTACATATTATATATTTATTTCTATTAAACCCCTGTGTCTGTTTGAGACAATAATTATTATTCTTTTATCTTGGAGACCAAAAGAAGTTGAATGATGTTTTGACTTCATTGGTTTGGTGGGGGAAAACAAAATGGAACTTCCCATCTTTTTTTTTTCCTTTTGGAGGGCAATTGGGGTTAAGTAACTTGCCCAAGGTTACATGGCTAGTTGTGTGTGTGTGTGTGTGTGTGTGTGTGTGTGTGTGAGTGTATGTTAAGTGTCTGAGGCCGGAACCGAACTCAGGTACTCCCAACTCTGGGGCCAGTGCTTTTACTCACTGCGCCACCTAGCCGCCCCCCATATCTTTTCTAAAGCAAGTCTAAATGGGGGTAAAAATAAAGTCAGTTGAAATAATGCAATCTCTCACAAACCTGTTTAAAGTACAGTGATTTTTTAATTGCTAATTGAAATGAATTGGAAGTATATCAAAGAGATACATTACCCCAGTATGATTTAAAGCCTTCTTAAACTGTTCTCATCTAAGGTTTCCAAGGCAGTCTTTCGTTTCTGATAATTTCATCAGTTTTCTAAAAATATGATCAGTCTTTTTGAGGTGAACTTCAGAGATGGCAGAGCAATGACCTTCCTAACCTCTGTCTTACAGATATAATCTTTGCAGAACATTCGTGAGAGCTTTTCCCATCTTCTTTGATAGACAAAGCAGAATCTTGCAGCTTATTATTATTGGTTTATTTGTGTAATTAGCACAAGTTTCCCATCCTACTTGCTGCCTTCCAGATTTGCATAAACAAATGTCTGACACAAGATCATCCACAAAATTGTCAGTACAATTCTATTTAAATATATATGAAAGGATTCTTATATAGCATACCCTGGCACCTTTCTCTCCATTGGCACCTGGGAACCCTGGAAAACCAGTGGAACCCTATAAAAGAAACACATGTGAAAAATCAATTGTAAATGCTTGGTGATAGTTTCAGCTATATAGTCTATCTTTAATTTAAAACAAAATAAGCATGAAAAAGGGTGTTATACTTAAATCAGATAATTTTTTCAAGACACAATACAGCTTTGGTTCATATATTTTAAAATAAGCTTACCATAAAACTTGAAATTCTGAATGCATTAAAACATCAAGAGATAAAATGAATTTTAGCTTTCACTTCAAAAGTAAAGAACTGATCAAATAATACATTTCCCCTAAGGTGAAACCACTAATAAAAGGAAAAAATCTTTGAATGTGCCAAGATTTTTTGAGGTATTAATTCCACATTGTTCCTTTAAGCCCTGTGAATAGATTTTCCTCTCATTCTATATAAATTACTCGGTGGACACAAGAGAGGGATGAAATGAATAGCTTTTTAAAAATTTATAGTATTTACTTTCTTTACTTATGATCTTAGCAAAAGACTATAATGAAAGATTTTAAAAATTTCTTTCGGTATTTTTCCTTTTCATTTCCCTGGAACGATTTTTGTCCTCCTATATCTTGTCAAATCATTAAAGTAGAATATAATATTAATTTTCAATCATTATTAAGAATTTACTAAATGTTTACTATATGGAGCTTACAATCTAATGGTGGAGAAAACATGCAAAGAAATATGTACATATAGGGCAAACTGAAAGGAAAGAATCATGCATAGAACATCTCAATACAGATTCAAGGATTCAAGCTCTTGCGGGCAAGGAGATTTTCAGTTTTATCTTTGTAGTTCCAGGGCTTAACATAGTGTTGACACATAAGAGTCATTTGGAAAAATAATCATAGATAGATAAATTCAACTCAGCAAGCAATTATTAAAGGCTTATGGTATGTGTATTTGTGTCTATATAGACTCATAGATATGCTAGTGTATGAGCATGTGGGGAAGAGACAGGGACAGCAGAAAAAGAGTGAAAGACACAGACAGAAAGTTAAGTGGAGAGAAAGAGAGAGAGAGACAGAGAGAGAGACAGAGAGAGAGAGAGAGAGAGAGAGAGAGAGACAGAGAGAGAGGAAGAGACAGAGAGACAGAGGAAGAGAGGGAGAGACAGAGAGAGAGACAGAGAGAGAGAGAGAGAGAAGAGGATATATTCAGAGATACTGTGAAGGTAGAAACCACAAAATTTAGCAACAAATTTGTTATAAAGGGTGAGAATGAGAAGTTGAGGATGACACTAAGGTGTGAACTTAGGTGAATGGAAAGATGGTAGTGTTGTAGACAGCAATAATAAATTTGAATAGAAATAAGGACTTGAGAAGAAAGATATTGAGTTCTCTTTTAGAAGTACTGAGTTCAAGATGGCTATAGCCAGTTTGAGAAACTTAAAAGGTAGTTAGTGATGTATGACTAGAGCTGAGGACAGAGAGGCCTGGATATACAGACCTGGAAACAATCCACATAGACATAATTGAACCTATGGGAAGTGATATCACCCACAAGGAGAAGAGAAGACAGGACAGAGTAGAGCATTCAGAGTTAGTAAGTATAATACAGATGAAGACTCAATAGAAAGAGATTGAAACAGAGCAGTAGAATATATAGGAGCAGCATTACAAAAACCTAGTGAAGAGAGTTTTCAGGAGAGGGTGAACAACAGTGTTAAATAAGGCAACTAGGGAACATGGTGGATAGTGTTGGGCCTGAAGTAAAGAAGACCTGAGTTCAAATGTGACCTCATAAACTTTAGCTGTGCAACTTTAGGCAATTCACTTAATATCTCTCTTCCTCAGTTTCTTCATCTGTAAAACGAGAATAATAACAGCACTGAGCTCCCAGGGTGGTTATGAGGATCAAAAGAGATAATAACTGTAAAGCACTGAGCAGAGTTCCTGCTTCATAGTAAGTGCTATGCAAATATTAGTTATGTTATTACTATAATTAATCTTTATTATAGATAAAGAAGGATGAAAAAAGAAGAGACCACTAAATCTGGCAATAACGAGAATCAATAACTTTGGAGAGGATAATTTCAGTTTAATAATGGGATCAAAGTCAAGATTCCAAAGGGTTTAGAAGTGAACAGGAGGAAAGAAAGTTGAGGTAGCTAGAGAAGATGCATGTCTCAAGGAGTCTAATGATGAAGGGGAAGATATAGAAGGTGACACCTAGTGGGTATGGTAGGATCGGGTGAGTGTTTTGTTTTTGTTTTTGCTTTCTCTAAGGATAAGGGAGACATAACTGTTACTGTAGGTAGTAGAGAAAGAGCTAGTAGATATGAAGAAATTGAAGATGAGAGAGTGGGGATGATAGGAGGAACAATCTGCTGGGGAAGGGATCAGAGGTGTATGTAGAAGGGTTGGCTCTGGAAAGAAGGGACATATCCTCATGTGAGTCCAGTGTGAAGGAGGAAATAGTGGAGGGAGAGGATGTCCAAGTGATTTGAGATAAGA
Organism: Petaurus breviceps papuanus; assembly: GCF_028583685.1. NCBI lineage: Eukaryota > Metazoa > Chordata > Mammalia > Diprotodontia > Petauridae > Petaurus > Petaurus breviceps. The sequence goes on along the minus strand of NW_027185798.1, from coordinate 55,503,069 downwards.
AGGAGATGTTGCTGAATGACCTCATATATTTTGGTGAATTATGAAGTGAGGTCCTCAAGTAAGAGGCTGGGGTGTGAGTGTGAGCCAAAGGATCCTTGAGGAAACACAAGAAAGTTTTCAATAGCTGTTAGAGGATAATGAATCTGCTAGAGAAAATATAACAATTGCCTTGATGCATTTTTTTCCCTTTCTTTGTAGTCCCAGTGCTTAGCAAATGCCTGCCATAGAATAGGAGCTTAATAAATGCTTGCTGAATAACTAATTGATTGAACTGAGGACCCAGGTGAGATTAGATAATATATATCTGGAGTGGACCCAATCAGCATTGTTACATGTTTCCCTCAACTCCATTCAACAAAGGAGGAAAGTATTGGAAGTAATTCAGAGTTGGGGTTTGGCAAGGCACAATCAATGATAGGACATGGGGGAAAGGTACAGTATATACAAGTTAGTTCGCCAAGGGGTGAGAATGAAGAGAGGCAAATGTAGCCAATGTAAGGGTAAATGTAAAATGTAAAAGAACTGAGAGGCAGAAGGATAGAAAGTCATGGAGATGAGAAAGAACTTAGGGTGATAAGGCTGAGGAAAAGATGGAATGATAAAAAATTATGATCAGATAAAAATTCTGAGCTCATGAACAAAGAAATTAAATACTTGCAAAGTGATCTCTGTGTCTAGCTGGATAGAGTAGAGGAATAGTATGCCATGGGAAGAGATTAGGTTAAGGAATTGGGACGTTTGGATATTTGAGGGAGTATCAGTATGTATATTGATGAGGTAAAGAGATAGAAAGGAAAGAGAGTGAGCCAGGCACAAAATCAATTGAAGAAGGAAGAAGAATATATCAGGATTAGATAGATAACAATCAATCAATAAACATTTATTAAGTGCCTACAGGTCACTAGAATCTGGAGATGCTGCTAATGATGATGATGACAAAATAAGTGTTTTTATGTAGCATCTATTATGTGCCTGACACTGTGCTAAGAGCTTTACAAATATCTCATTTGATCCTTACAACAATAGAAGGAAAATGTTATCACTATCCTCATTTTACAGATAAGGAAACTGAGAGAAGCAGACGTTAAGTGACTTGCCCAAAGTCACATAGCTAGTGTCTAAGGATAGATTTGAACTAAGGTGTTCCTGACTGTAAGCCCAGTACTCTATCTATTGTGTTTCCTAGATACTTCTAGGTGTTCTATTTGGATAGCATGACATCAAAGTTAACAGAGCTTGCTTAGTGAAGGTAGTAGAGCCTGAGTCTGAAGTAGCAATGGGGAATCAGAGACACATGCAAGCACGCACACACACACACATTAGGCTGAGAACAGTATGTGGTCTAGAAATCACAGAAATGGTAAATTCTATAATAGAGCAGTCCATTGACATACCAGTGACAGTACTGTCCATTTGATGATAGATTTCAGAGCAAGAAGTAGAAAAGAAATGCACAAAAAAATGTCATAGCGCATGGGTAGGGATGGATTTTAATCTGAATTTTTAGAGGGACTATACAAATGAATAAACTTACAAACATATATGTATATAAGATATGCACACATGTATGTCAAACTTGTATATATCATATTTTGCTTTAAACACAAATGGATATTACCTGATATATTCAAATATTAAGTAGACCAGAGGCATAAAAGAAAGATTTTCAGGTAGGATTTATATTTAATTAGATGAAAAGGGGGGACAGAGGAAGGAGATACTCTACCCCCTAAAAACAATATAAATTGCCAATTTAAATGAGTAAGTACTACTATAACACAGGGTGCTAAGAGGTGAAGATGAAAAACTGGAAATATGCATCTTTGACTCAGCATGCTTGTGAAGAAGTTTGAAGTAAAAGTAAGGTAGTAAGGTAGTTAATAACATAAGAAAAAAATACCTTCAAAGGTAAAATATTTTTGGACAAATATGTGCTGGAGTCAGCATAATTTCAAATGAAGTTCATATTTTTTTAAAAAATCATGGATGTTGTTACTAATATTTCCTGAAACGAACTAGGGTCTTTCCTTATTCCTCTTTCTTTCTTACTCTCCTTTGCATTCAAAATGTCCACATTTTGTCTGATTTCCTTTTGTGATATGTTACATATATTAATTATGAAACTTTGGTCTTTGCTAAAAATAAATCTATAAGGAAGATTGCTTTGACATTTCTCTTAAAATGTTTTTGTTTAGAAAATAGAGGCAGGCAAAAGTATAAAACCTAAACAAATGTTTTCTTTACCTTTGGACCTTGTCTTCCTGGATATCCTGGTAATCCTGGAACTCCAAGTTTCCCCTGAATTTAAAAAGAAAAACAGAAAAAGAACATTATCTAAATTGACTTAAATTGAAATGTTGCACTGAAGATTTTAAGTACTTCAGTTAATAACATTTGCACATCTTCCTGTTCTTTGTATGGATTTATTTGTTTAGGTCTATTATTCTAAGGCACTATCACCCTTGACTTTCAGCTCACTATTTTCTTTGGAAGAGAAGAGAAATAACTATTTTAGCAAGTTCTCAACATTCTAGCCAGGAACAAATTCGTATACTAAAGGAGCCAGAGTGGTTAGAATTCTCTGCTTGGGAAAAGTAGTATGGGGTGCATACTAGTACAAGGACAATTTTGGACTATTAATCTATCCATCTATCATCTATCTATCTATCTATCTATCTATCTATCTATCTATCTATCTATC
>NW_027185798.1:55469199-55500358 GCF_028583685.1 Petaurus breviceps papuanus | reverse complement strand
ATCTATCTATCTATCTATCTATCTATCTATCTATCTATCTATCTATCTATCTATCTATCTATCTATCTATCTATCCTGCTTTCCAAAAGTCTTGAAACAACAACCTTTGTCAACTACCCGGTTATGCTATCCATCTATCAGCTCAATGATAATCTCATAATCAAAAGTAGAGCCAGAAGATTTGCCTGACACCAGTATGGGGTAATCTCTAGTTGTCTCAATGTGCATTGGATAAGCAGTAACCCAAGATAACCGGGAATGCCCTTTACAAATCAAATCCTGGGTCAGCCACTTAATACTTGTGTGATCCTGGCAAAGTCACTTAATCTCTTATGGCCTCCATTCATGATCTATAAAATCAGGGAATTGGATTTGCTGGTCTTTAATATCTCTTTCTGTCCTCCATCGATTTTCTTACGAGCCTCTGTTTCCTCAGTTTTAAAATTAAGGAATCAGATGAGATGAACTATAAGGTCCCTGATCTAATACACTCTGATTATCTAAAGAATTAGAAATGGAGGCCTTTCTTATCCCTCCCTTCTCTTCTACCACACTGTATCTATTTTTTATCTATTTTATATGTCTACATAGGTACATATACCATACCCCTGACAAGACATAGACCTCTTGAGACTAAGGATTATTTCACTTTTTTCTTTGCATAGACAGTACATAGTATAGTGTTTGGTACCTAGTACATAATTAATAAAATTCTATTGATTGATTTGTAGTATAGTTTAAAAAAAAGATACTGGAGGCTTCAAGTCAGAACATTTGAGTTTGAATCCCAGTTTGGACATTTACTTTTTTCCAATAGGAGAGACTTAGTTTCCCTCTCTGTAATGTAAGAGTAATAATATCGCTCTAGTGACCTCAGAGTTATGAGAAAAACATTTTGTAATCTTTCTATAAAAATATGATTTTAAAAACATTTTTTATCTGTTTCCATAGCCCTCAGATTCTTGTCAGGAGGTTATGCTCAGATAATGCTAGCTGAGATTTCTGATCCTCGTTCTGGGTTAGCTTCTTCAAGTTATTCTGAACAATATAAAATACTCCTTACAAACATACTCAAACATATTATTCAACTTGGGCCTTCTTGAACACCTCAGGATATCATACATTTGAAATGTTTAACAAAGGGTAACAATTCCTTTTTACTTAAACTTATCATTTTTTTCAATATGGAGGGACTAATTTCAATCTCTTCTATATAGAGCAATAATAAAATAAATAACTTAATCAATACATTTTTTGTTTTGTTTTGTGGCAAGAGTATTTCAAAATACATGCTTCTCCTGAATCGATTAATAATTTATTCTTATTTATGTTAACATGCTAAAGGATCTAATCGAAGTAATAAGACAGTGAGGGAATAAAATTAATTGGATATAATGAATGAAAATTATAAGTGTGATTGCAATTTGTATACAGTTATATTTATTATATATAAATTTATACACACATACATATATATATCTGTATGTGTGTGCATGTATGCACATACACACAAAGGCAATTTTTTTCATGTTAAGTTCAGCAAGCACTTGAGAAGTGATATAATCCACATTTCTCAAGATTAAGGAATCCTGTATAAATTTTCACTTGGGTATGATTCACTTGATATGCTTGGTAGTGGTAGTGGTGGGGGCAGCAAACTTATTGCTATATAATATAAACATATGATAGCATTAATCTCATAGAGGAAAACTAAATATATTCTTCTATTTGAGAAACAGCATTGCTTTTAAAGATTGTAGCCCAATTTTCATATCCAGGGAAATGGGTTCCTTTTGTAGAAATTTTGAAATCTCAAGACATATGTGAATTATTTCAGGCTACTTCTATGTATGTATGAGTTCTATATTGTATTCAATTGTATAAATTCATTTTGATACATTTATTTAGTGCCTACTATATCTAGGCACCAGACCTGGTTCTGGGGATATAAAGATGAAAAGTTAGAACATTGTGAATTTAACAAAGGAGAAATGACATGTTTACCAATAACCACAGCAAAATTTGAATATTATTTAAGTGCAGAGGGGGAAAAAAAGTCAAAGAATCCAGGAGGGAAGGATGATGTTTTACTAATAATTGAATTCTATGTAGTTAATATAATTGGAAAGTAAGCTTTTAGTCAACACTAAATTAATATTTAAATGCTTAGGTTTTTATAAATTTTGAATATCCATAGATTTTGACACAATTTATACCTATTAATTTAGATGATTATTCTATGCAAAAAAAGAATCAATCAAAAAGAATGGCATTCTGTTGATTCATAAAATATGAAATGAAGAATTAGGTTTTGAAATATTTTGTATACATACATATATGTTGACATTAAAGAGAAGGCTAATTATTGTATAACTTTTATTAATGATTTTGAGTTTGTCACTTTAACTTAATATGTTTCCCTAAATATTTTGCTTTCATGAGAGTTCTATAGATTTTTTAAAATGGAAAACATATCTTAACAATCATGTAGTTCAACTTCCAATTTTAACAGATGAGTCTCAGAGTGGGAGAGTAACTTTTCCAGTTATACAGATCACAATAGAATATGATTTAAACAGATCTTAGTAACTTGCAAGGTGAATCAAAATATTAAGGTCTGAAAACCCCTTCTTCATAATTAACTTACGTTTATTCCTTTTCAAATTGCTGCAAGTTTCAGAAATAGAGAAAATACTCTTACATTTCCAACTGTCATTTTTTTAATAAGACCTTTAACAACAGAAGAATTTCCATAATTTCTGAAAGCATAGATGTAAACATACAGAGACCAAAGCAGGGTAAATGATTTTTTTTTTACTTCAAAGTCTTAGGATGAGTTACTTTACAGCTACAAATTTATCTTGTGTTACCATTTAGTTCCCCTAGTTTCACCAAAATAAATGGCTTTAAGGCCAACAGTCCTAACTTTCTTTTCATAAAATGTCCTTTGATTTCTCACTGGCTGAATAGCTGGCAAGAGATCTTGAAGTTTTTGGAATGTCCATTCATGAAGAGATTCTACAAGGCAATTAAAGTTTAAAATAGCTATTTTTCAACATTCTGAACTGCCTTTTGAACTTTTTCCTATTATTCAATTACATCAGTGGCACTGAGTAAAAAGTTTATTCAAGGTGTATTTCAGTCCTTCAAGTAGTTAGTCAGTACTTCTTTTGTGTAGATGTTCCCTACACTAATGTAGATTATATTTCCTCTATGTCTTATTAGACCACTTTCCTATGTTTCTGTGAATGAACAACAAAACAACAACAAATCATCCTTTAATGATGAGTTTCCTAGGGCCTATGGGAACTTAATTACTTTGGTTCTTGGTTAACAGACCTAGATCCATTGTTGGGTCCGTATACTCTAGGCTTATCTAATTCACAGAATCTTCCAGAGTTTGGTTAAATCCAGTGTCATCTCCATACATGAAGCCAAAGAGGAAGACTTTAGTGGAAATTAAAGAACACAAAAAGAAAAAAAAATTGAAAATATAGCATCTTTCTACAGTAGAATGCCCATAATAGGTCATCTGACTATATGATGACAATATATAGTATAGTGAACGTGGAATCCTGGTATTAGTCAGGAAAATCAGAGATCACATCCCATCTCAGAAATTAGCTGTTTGATCCTATGCACATTACATGACTTCTCTGTGTCTCAGTTTCCTTATCTGTAGAATTAGGATAATAATAGTACTTACCCAATAAGGTATACAATGTGCATATATATATGTATACACACATATAAAATATAATGTATCTGAGCTATTGTTATCATCATTATAAAGCAGAAAGAAATAGGGATTAGGTAACTCAGTACATAGACTTCCAGAGTCAGGAGGACCTGAGTTCAAAACTAGTCTCAGACTCTTAACTAGCTGCGTAACCCTGGGGAAGTCAATTAATCCTTTCTGCCTCAGTTCCTCATCTGTATAATGTGCTAGAGAAGGAAATGGCAAACCATTCTAGTATCTTTGCCAAGAAAACCCCAAATGGGGGCAAGAAGAGTTGAACAGAAGTGAAAAATGACTGAAAGACAACAAAGAGATAGGGAGTAGACCTGCAATTTCATTAGGATATGAAGCACACAAGCAAGCAAGTTTCTTGTCCAATGTAAGTTGGCATCAACTACAATCTATTGTCCTAAACTGTGGGGCTTTTTCAATATTTTGAAAACTATATTTCACTATAATTGTTTCCCCTTTTAATGCTGTGTAGTTCATTATATTAATTTAAAACACTATTCTAAGAAAGTGCACAGTCTTCATCAGACTGCTGTGGGGTGGGGTGGGGAGGAGTGGTTTATGATACAAATAAAGGGCTAAGAACTCTTTTCTTACAGAACTCTCTGCAGCCCAGGGTCACACAGTCACCGTGTGTCATAAGGGGGACCTGAATTTTGGTCTTCTTGGCATTAAAGCGATCTCTCTACTCCACTGCACTGCCTCTCCCATTGTACTATAAGTTCAGACAGATAGATAACTCCTTAATTTTAGACCTCTAAAACAAAATGTAAGCTCTTATTCTAGTCATACATATTCACATATGTGAGAATGTATAAATATATGTACGTATGTATGTATCTCAATAATGAGAAATTAAAAATCAGTACATGAAGCATCTATTTGGCAATGCCCTTCATAAATGCAGATTATAACTGTCTTTGATATAGTTTTTTAAAAAAGGACAAGAGAAGGAAGGCAAAAAGCATTTGTTAAACATCTCCTTTGTGTCAGGTACCATGCTAAATACTTTGTAAATCTTATGTTGTTTGATCCTCAAAACAACCCTGGAAGGCAGGTACTGTTATTATCCTTATTTTACATTTGAGGAAACTGAGACAGAAGTTAAGTGATTTGCCCAGGGTGATATAGCTACTAAATTTTTAAAGCTAAATTTGAACTCAAGTCTTCCTGACTCGAGGCACAGCATTCTTATCACTGTGCTACTCAGTCTGTCTAGGGAGTTACTTGAGGTACAAAGAGAAGACAAGATTTCTTGGGTACATATTTGAGGAAAGGGGCTATATATTTTTTTATCTTCGTATTTCAAGAACACAACACAGTACCTTGCATAGAGTAGGTTCTCAATGAATTTTTGTTGAACTTAATCTATACAACACCCGTACATGAAATGATACTTAAGCTGTCTGAAAGAAAATAACATAAATCTTTTTTTTTTTGCCTTTTGGAGGGCAATTGGGGTTAAGTAACTTGCCCAAGGTTACACAGCTAGTTTTGTGAGTGTGTGTGTGTGTGTGGGGGGGGGTAAGTGTCTGAGGCCGGAACCGAACTCGGGTCCTCCTGACTCTGGGGTCAGCCCTTTGCTCACTGTACCACCTAGCCGCCCCCACATAAATCTTAAGGCGCCCAAAATTTTTAAAGTAGACTCATTAAATTCCAGGGTCTTAGAATTCAGTGTATAATGCTTAAAGGCAAACTTGTTACAAGAAGGTATGTTTCTAACAGTCTAATAATCTCCTGTATTAATTTAAAACTAATATATCCTTGCTCAGGTTTACATAATATGGGTTACTATTCATGTTGTTGTTAAGTTGTTTTAGTCATGTCCAACTCTTCATGACCTCATCTGGGATTCTCTTGGCATAGATGCATAGATATTACAGTAGTTTGCCATTTCCTTCTTCAACTCATTTTACAAATGAGGAAACAGATAAACAGGATTGAAAGACTTGCCAGGGTCACATTGCTATTGCTTTAGGCTGAATTTAAACTCAGGTCTTCCTAACTCCAGGTCCTAAATTCTATCCACTGTGCCACCAAGCTGTCCTCACTTTATGTAAAGTTTTACAAATGTCATCTCAACTTATCCTAAAAAAACTCCTACAAGGTAGGTACTGTTATTATCACCATTTTACAGATGATGAAACTGAGGTAGACAGAGGTTAAGTGAATTGTACAGGGTGATGTAACTGTTAAGTGTGTGAGGGTGAATGTGAACTCAATTCTTCCTGACTGTATGCCCAGAACTCTATCCACTGCATAACCAAGCTGCTTCTAAACATACAATATAGTAACTGTCATGAGTAGAATTTGAATTCAGGCCTTTTCGACCCTACACCCCAGGACTCTATTCACTATGGCATGCTGCTTCTAAAAGTGAGAAATCACCACCTGAACATAGATCATACAGTCACAAATGGACACAAGTCAGATGGAGTTAATTTCTTTAACAGTAGAAAATCACATTTATAAAAGGTACAAGCTTGTATATGTTCCTTGCTCTGAAGTTTCCTTTCATTTAAGAGAGAGAATTTCTTTTTAAATGGGTCTAATCTTCCTTAAATAATATTTGTTTCATAAAGAGAGCCCATCACTTCATATCTGCACAAATTCCCTATATCTGATATTTGAACACATTAACACTGTTCAATGTATATTACCATTGTTCAAATGAATAATTAGCTGAAAATAATTTCATAAAGAACAAAGTAAGGCAAGATCACTTTTTTTTCCCTATAAAAGTGACCTCAAGAGTGGCCAGAACCTCATGCATGGAGATGACTAATTTATCTAAAAAGAGGAGGAGCTCAGAAGACACCAATCATAACCTTGTTATCATAGACAGAACCGTAACGTTGTCTGATTCAGTATCAATACTGCACAGGTAAGCAGTGTAGGGGGAGGGAGCGAAGGGAAGCCAACAAGCAGTGAGAAACATACTTTTAATGATGTCCCCTTGGATACATTAAGTTATCATCATTTGTTTTATGCTATTGATTTCAAGGTTAATGAAACTCCCTAATTACGATCACAAAGACATTTGTGTTCTATGTTAATTGCTGCATTAGAGGAATTGATTCTCTTATGCGTTTTTACTGGAGCTCTGCTGCAAGATAGCTTAAGAGCAGATTTAGGTCAAAGCAATCACACAGAATTTGGGAAATCCTGCAAAGAAAAATGGTATAAAATTTCCCCTTTCAAGTGCTGGCACTTAAGGAAAGAGAAGAATGTTGATGAATAGTAAAGTGGAAGGAATCCAGGGGTGGTTTCAAATCAGTGATGCTGTGATTCCCCATATTAGACCTTTGGCAGGGTGAAAAATGGGACTAAGTGGAGATGAAGTTTATCCAATAGCAGTAGTCTACCAGAAACGGCAGTGTCTTGGCAGAGTGGGGAGATAGGCGGGATGAGGAGAGGAAGGGGGAATGCACAAGGGGTCTTTCACTTCATGGCCTTTCCATTGACCTTGTCCCTTCCATCAAGCTGATAATTATGAGCTCTGTAAAGATTCAGGAGTAGCATGCCACAGTGAGAAACTGGAAATAAGTGGCTTATCTAGCAGTGCATTTATGGTAACTGTGTGGACAGGATGGTGCTTCTTCTCCTCTTCCTAGGCTGTTCTACCCTCTACCCCCCAATCTGAAAATATATCCTTTTATCTCTTAGGATAGATTGAATAGAAAGAGCCTATAGAAAGCAAAGCTACTTCGCTCTAAGGTTAACTTCCATCTAGTCTGAATATACCTTGTACCTAGAGAATTGCTTGTATGACCTTTCCCCCATTAGAATGTGAGCTTCTTGAGGGCAGAGAACAAGTTTTTTTGCTTTCTTGGTATCCCCAGAGCTCATCATAGTATCACACATAAGAAACACTTAATAAATGTTTGCTGATCAATTTGACTGTCAGATACCACTTTGAGATTCTTAAAAAAATATTATTATTCCATAAATTAAAAATAAAATTAAAAAAATATAAAAAATTAATATTATCATACCATGGCATTCTTCAGGAAGAATTCTCCTTCAGCTCGCTCACAAACTCTTCCTTTATATCAAATACATATTTATTTTCAGCTCCTAATCTCTAAATTTGAACTTTTCTCTTTGGCATTTCCTTTTGCCTTCTCTCATTTCAGAAATTGTGCAAAAGGAAACAACAAAGCAAGGAACACAAACATTCTACTTTTCATAAATATGTTTTTCCACTGTCTAAGAAATTATCTCCTAACTTGTATCTACTTGTCTGGATACCTATTTTATGCATAATTTCTGGACAATATTATAAAGAGGATAGAGAGCCATCCTCAGAGTGAAAAGACGTGATTATATTGTCCTACTTCAGACACATAGAGGTTGGGTGATTCTAGGAAACTCACTTAGTTTCTCACTTCCCCCGGCAACTCTCTAAGACTATGAATTGAAGAGAAAGTGCCAACACACATTAGTAGAGAGAGCTGCCACATTAATTTCTTATATCAATGAAATCACAAGTCCAATCTTTATATTTATGCCTATAATACATAATGATTGTCTTGGTTTCTATTAACTTTTGTATTATGCTTAACATATTATACTGTCTTTTATAAATAAATCAGAATGCATTCATATCCATAAAACTGTAAGAATTTTTTTTTCCTTTAGAATCCACATGTATAATGTCCAGTCTACAGCTAGAGTTAGACATCACCTCATATGAGATTTGAGAGGCACAGGAAGGCCTCAGATGTCCTTCCTCCCCAACACTTCCTCTCCTAGGTGACCCTAGAACTCTCATTCCTTTATTCCTGGCCACATTCTCTTCTACTTCATTTGTATACACCACATTCAACCCAAAATGAATTATTGTTCCAAGATTTGGTCCTTCCTTCTGCTTTATTTGCACATTTATGTAGGCAGTCCCTGCTTGCCAAGAATATATTGTTTCCAAATATCCATCTCTTGAAATCATTCAATTCCCTAAAGGTCCAACTCAGCTGTCCTTCCTCTGTGAAGTCTTCATTTATCCCTTCAAATGGAAAGTTCCCTCCCCTTTCTCATGTTTAGTTAGTATAATACTTTTTTTCTTCTAGAGACTCTCTAAATTTTATCTTAGATTATACCAACTTGTGGATGTCTCCTTCACATCTCCCATTAGATAATAAACTTCATGAGGACAGGGACTATTCTTTTCCATGTGTGTATTCCTAAAAGCTGGTATAATGTACTATGTATTTAATAATGGTTGTTGAATTGACCTTAAACTCCTAGTATATGAATTTAAATGATGGAGAAATCTTGACAAATCCTATATGGTTCAGAGGGTTGTAGTATAAAATAAGAAGGTCAGGCCTTGATATTGAGACAACTTAGATATAGAGTAAAGACAAAGATAATTAATTAGATTCACCAATCAATTCTATATAGCTGTCCTTCAAATTTGATTAATTTAACTTAATGACATGGGGAGTTGCTTGCATATGTGTAAAATCAAAAATTAATTAAAGTAACATTTATTAATTTACCTTCAACAAGCAATTTGGAAGTCTGGACAACTGTTCTAACTGAAAATTTGTAATTGCTTACTAACCTTCTCCCCAGCTTGACCAGGACCACCAGGGTCCCCCGTTGGACCAGCTCTACCTTTGGGACCTTCAGGGCCATCTTCTCCTCTAGGGCCTATTTGTCCAACTTCTCCCTGAAAAAACAAGAAGGCAAAAGTATAACAAATCAGAAAACAATTAGCTAGAGAAAGACAAGGATGAGTATGCAATAAAGTATTATACTAAGTGATTACTCAAAAAAAAGTTGTATATTTATTACATACTTTGGTACTGAAAAAATGAGTTGGAAATTCAGAGAGTATTAAACAAGACAAACAAATGCAAATGAACATAGTCAGGATTCTACTAAAACTGCAGTTGCCATTTGTCATTACAGTTTAAATTAATCTTTAAATCTAAGCTGCGGATATGAAGAGGAAATAATGGTATGACTATTCAGTGCCTTGTTTTAATGGTCTAGGAAAGTCATAGCATATAATGCTTTGATATGATATATGCTAGACAGCAGATTTGGAAAGGACCTTAGAGGCCATTGAATCCATCTACCTCATTTTACTAATGAGGCAGACAAAGTCTAAATGACTTGCCCAGGGTAATACAGTTAATAAGTACCTTGGGCAGGATTTCAGCTCAGGAATTCCTCACTACAAATCCAGCACTCTATCTACTATGTCATCTAGCAGTCAAAAGCCTTGTGTTTCAGTTCCAGACTGGAGTCAAAAGTAATGGCTTCTTCTTGGAACATAAATCTTTACTTCATTTTTCAAAACAAAGGCAACAACACCCCTCCCCACTTAAAAAAAAAGTCTGTTTAGCATTTATATTAATTAGGAATTATTTGTGTAAGTTAGGAAATTTTACTTTTTACACTGTAAAATTTAAATTGGTGAAGAATAACTCATATTTCTGAATTTGATGAACCCCATTCACCAAAAGAGTAGACTATCGGTCTAGGCTACGACGACTACCTTCCAGAGAAAGTTAAGTGTATGATTCTTGGAGCTCACACGAGGCAAAAGAAGGTCAAATGCTGCTGCTTTGATTCACATATATGCCAAGAAATCTCACAAAGTCCTGTAATTGCTTCTCTGAAATGCACTGTTTGGAATGGACTCCTCATTTGTTCCCATTAAAAAAAAACAAACAGATATGCCCAAATACCTAAACTTGGTAGACATATGCAACTACTTATCCCTGAATATGCTTTTATAATGTAAATGCTATCATATGACATATGGAACATTTTAACTAAAAAACAATACCCTAAAGAAAATAGATTTCCAATGATTCCTACAAAAAGTAAAAATAAGAATTGCAAAATATAAAAAAATTGTTAGCATAGGTACTAATAACTAAAATGTCTCCATTTCCATTTTCTTGGTATATTTAATGACATCATAATTTTCACTTGTATGCACTACAATAAAATTTATTTTTTACTCACTCTGTCACCTTTAAGACCCATGTCTCCTTTAAATCCAGGGAAACCATCTTCACCCTATATAAAAGATAAGCAATATATATATATATATATATATATATATATATATATATATATAAAATGTCTATTTAATCATGTCAACATCATTCTACAATTGGTTAAATGTTAAATACTCTCAGTTACTTTATATCAATCATGCTACATATTCACATCAATAGTCACTTTTTCAGTTGAAAAGAGAAAGAACTCCTATGAGGAAAATGTTTCTTCTTAAATAAAAAAAAAAATGAACCTATCAGTTACTGGATTTAGGACCTTAAAGATCATCTAGTCTAATTCACTCATTTACACGTTGGGGGAAAATTAGCAAGACACTTCACTATAATACGTACAAAAAAGTAGTTATTTTGCCTTAGTTCTAACACTTCCAGTAAGGGGACAGCTAATTCCTTCATTGGCTAACCATAATTGTTGGGAATTTTTCCCCCCTTAGATTAAGTGTAACTTTAGTTTTTTCATTTTTTTTTTTTTTAAGCAATCGGGGTTAAGTAACTTGCTCAAGGTTACACGGCCAGTTATTTCTGGTTGTGGTGCTGAGTGTCTGAGCCTGGGATTCGATCTCCAGGTCGTCCCAACACTGGAGCTGGTGCTCTTACTCGCTGAGCCACCTGGCCACCCCTAAGCAATTGGGGTTAAGTAACTTGCTCAAGGTTACACAGCCAGGTGTTTCTGGGTGGATGCTAAGTGTCCAAGCCCGGGATTCGATCTCCAGGTCTTCTCAACACTGGAGCCGGTGCTCTTACTTGCTGTGCTACCTGGCCGCCCCAACTTTAGTTTTTTCAGTGTCCACTTATCATTTCTAATTCTATCCTCTGGAGCCAAATAAAATAAATCAGATTGCTCCTTTAATTGTAAACTCTTAATTGCTTTAAGTCAGCTATCCTGTCCCTGCTGACTCCTTCGCTACCCGCATCTTTTCTCTCTAAACATCCCCAGTTACCCCAAATGATCTCCACATGTAGAGCCTTCACCATCTTTGCTTCCCACCACTTGTCTCTCTCCAGCTTATCAAAGTTCATCTCAAAAGCTCATGCCCTAAAGTGAATATAGACATGATATCCCTGAAAACTATAAAGATGACTTTGGCTGTGAGGCCCATAACTACAGATTCAAATATAGATTTGTGATGTTTTAATATCTAGAATAGACAGATCATGGCTTTGAATCCATATTCTCGAAATCCATTCCATACTCTAGCTGAAAGGATCCAATTCTATTTATGACTGAATTTTATACACACACCAGGTCTATGGTTCAGTTAACAGAATTGTTCAGACACTGCCACATTATTAAGTTAACTGCTATTATATTATATCAGAGATGTCAAATACTGCATCGTGGGCCACATGTGACCCACAACATTATTGAGTGTAGCCTGAACCAGATTAAAATTTAATTGGGAAATATTTAACAAAATAAACAAAAATACGACAAACCACAGATAATATTACATGTTGAAACTAAGTCAATATGCAGCCTATAGCGATCCTTGTATGGTTTATTAGCTCGTGTTTCCACTTGAATTTAACAACATTATACTGGAGCCATGTATATAAGAGGATAACTAATTGAGACGCACAAAGACTATTTTCTTTGAATATTTCTATGCTTATTAACAGCCACAGGGATCCAACATACATTTTGATATGACTCTTACTTCAAGAGCAAGTCATTTTGTATATCTGACAATAAATTGAAGCTTTCTTCGTTCACTCTTAATTTTTAAAGATAGATAATGAATAAATACTTAATTTCTTTCTAACAGGAGAATTGAAAGCAAGCTTTGGGAGATGCAGGATATTCTCAGTGCAATTTGGTAATGACAGATGTGTGAAAGCTCAAAATGACCACTTAATTTCCTATTGACTAATTTCTTCATTGTTTCTCCCCCAAAGCATAACACTGTAATTACATGCTTGCCACGTTTGAAAGATTTTATTTCTTCAGACAAAACTAGAAACCATTTTAGTTTTGCTTTTTAAACATAGGCATATCCATAAAGAGGAGCCTATCAATGGAATTCTAACTTCATAAAACTTTTTTTTCAATGTTTAATCATTAAAGAAAAGTAAATTAAGTTACTGTAATGGATATCCTTGTAGAGATGAGCAAATTATGCAGTACATGTAAAGGATAAATGAAGGTCAGATAGTGAAAAATCCATGGTGATGGATAGTCCATTTGGTACCCATGGTCCATTAAAAAGACAGAAGGAGAAATTATGAAAGGACAAAGGCAGTGATTGCACAGAATTTGCTAGCTATGGATGGCGTGTGATGTGCATCTTGAGATGGATATCCATATTGATCACAAATCTATTGATAATAAATCATAGATCCATTGTGGTACCTGAGTCCTGAAATGTCAGTTTTTGATGTAGTGATGCTGTCAACGAATGGAGCTGTTCACTGCCCCCCACCCCTAAATGATCAAATCTGAATTTATCAAATGAAATATATGGAAGCGATGCTGCTTGAGGTCCAGAGAATGTCCATGAGACTAGAAGCTTTATTTCAATCCTAATTCTGCTTACTTCAGCAGCACATGGATTACAGTTGTGGCATGTTAAACTTGGAAAGTAACAGATTGATTCAACCTCCTCATTTTATAGATAGGATATTAAGGCTCCTCAAGACTATGAAGGAATGGACAAAATGGAGTTTTTCCAGAGGCATATGATCAGGATCTGCTCACTCTGGTATATTGGAAAGAATACTAGACTTAGAGTCAGAAAGATCAATTCAAATCCTGCCTCTGACACAGAGTAACCATGGGACTCTAGGCAAGTCACTTTCTGTCTCTCAACCTCTGTTTCATCATATTGACAATGCAGGTGATAATAGCATCTGTTTCAGAGTTGTGATATTCAAATGCAATGTTATACTAAAGTACTTTGCAAAATTTAAAGCATTATGCCAATGTTAATTATTATTATTATTGTTATCTCAATCCCAAATGTGGTGATCATGTATTAAAAATTGAACTTTTTGAGTTACAGGACAAGGTTTAAATCCTGTTACTACTTTTATGACTTTGGGAAAGTCACTGAACATCTCTGGGCCTCATTTAGCTTATCTCTAAAATAAGAATAGACTAGATAACCCATAAAGCCTCTTCCCACTTTCAATTCTATGAATGAGAGAAGCCCTGGACAAGATTTAAGGTAAAGAATACTTGTAGGGCGGAGTCAAGATGGCAGAGTAGAAATAGGACTTCCTCACAGCTATGTCTTCCACCTGCCCCAATTCATGTAAAAGGTGACTTTGAACAAACTTTGGAGCTACAGAACCCACAAAATGACACAGAGAAGCTAACCTCCTGCTGAGAACAGCCCAGCAAGATGGCAAGAAGGGGCCAGAGCTGTTCTCTGGGAGCAGAGCCCAGCCCTACTCAAACTGAGGTTTTAGCCTTAGAGCAGGCCTGACCTGCCACTGGCTGGAGGGATTTCAGATCACCAGCAGCTGTGGCGGTTTACAGAATTATCAACCCATAGATGCTAAGGACAAAGTGAGAGGTCAGTGCAGTGTGGACTTTGGGACCCAGTAGTTTGGGAATGCTGTTGGCCTTTATCCCCTAGAGGGAGAAGTGGCTGAGGCCCTTGGCAGTGCAGCCTCCACCATGTAGCAGCTTCAGCTCCTGCCCTGCAGAGTGTTGGGGGACCAAGCAACCAGTCTGAGGGGTAATCACTTTTGCTTTAACCTGCTGAGAGCTGGATTGCAGTCTAGGGTGGAGGTTCTGGGGTGTGTGACCAGCTTCCCAGCACATGTGGAGGCTTCAGATAAGGCACCCAACTAATACCTTCAGCAGCTGAGAAAACACCAGCATTTGGGACGAAGCTCCCCTGTCTGGTAGCAGAGACCTACTGTGGCAAAAAGCTCAAAAGTCAAGTAATTGAGTGGCAACATGAGCAGGCAAAGGAAGCAGACCAAGCAGAGCAATACAACTTATACTCCTATTTTGGGGACAAAAAGGATCAAAGCATGGAACAGGAGGAAGACACTGAAGTCAGAACTCCTGTGCCAAAAGCTTCCAAGAAAAATATGAGATGGTTACAGGCCATAGAGGACCTTAAGAAGGATTCTGAAAACCAAATAAGAGAAGTGGAGGAAAAATTGGTAAGAGAAATGAGAATGATGCAAGAAAATTATGAAATGAGAGTCAACAAGCTGACTGAAGAAAATAACACCTTAAAAAATTGACTAACTCAAATGGAAAAAGAGGCTCAAAAAAGGCAATGAGGAGAAGGATGCCTTAAAAAAGCCAAATTTGCCAGATGGAAAAAGAATCTCAAAAGCTCACTGAACAGAATCATTCCTTCAGAATTAGATTGGAGCAAATGGAAGCTAGTGAATTGATGAGAAATCAAGATACTATTAAAAAGATCCAAACAAACAATAAAATAGAAGGCAATGTGAAATATCTCATTCGGAAAACCACTGACCTGGAAAATAGATCCAGGAGAGATAATTTAAACATTATTGGACTACCAGAACGCCATGATCAAAGAAAGAACCTGGAAATCATCCTTCAAGAAACTCTCAAGGAAAATTGCCCTGATGTTTACAACCAGAGGGAAAAATAGAGGTTGAAAGAATCTACCTGTTACCTCCTGAAAAAGATCCCAAAAAGAAAACTCCTAGGAATATTATAGCTAGGTTCCAAAATTCCCAGGTCAAAGAGAAAATACTACAAGCAGCCAGGAAGAAACAATTTGAATATTGTGGAAACACAATCAGGATAACATAGGATCTGGCAGCTTCTACACTGAGGGATCGAAGGGCTTGGAATATGATATTCTTTAGGTCAAAGGAGGTGGGATTAAAACCAAGAATCATCTACCCAGCAAAACCGAGTACCATGTTTCAGGGGAAAATATGGTCATTCAGTGGAACAGAGGACTTTCGAGCATTGTTGTTGAAAAAAACCAGAGTTGAATTGAAAATTTGACATTGAGATACAAGAAGCAAGAGAAGCATGAGAAGGTAAACAGGGAAAAGAAACCATAAGGAACTTATGAAAGTTGAACCATTAACATTCCTACATGGAAAATAATCATTGTAACTGATGAAACTTTTCTCAGTATGAGAACAGAAGAAGGGAATAGAAATACACACACACACATACACACACACTCACACACATATATATGTCTATATAGGAGGGTATATGGGCGTATGAATACATATGTGAATGTGTGTATATATGTATACAGGTATATATAGATAGAGGGCACAGGGCCAATTTAATGGGAAGGGATGATACTTAAAAGGTTAAATTAAGAGGTGAAAGAGGAATATAACGAGAGAAGATGGGGAGAGACAGAATGGGGTAAACTATCTCATATAGAAGAGACAAGGGAAAATGGTTACAATGGAGGGGAAGAAAAGGAAGGCAAAAAGGAATGCGTCTACCTTATTATAATTGAATTTGGCTTAGGGAGGGAATGATACACACTAAATAGGGTATCTCACCATACAGGAGAGTAGGGGGGAAGGGGATGAGAGGGGGAATGATGGAAGGAAGGGCAGCCTGGGGGGGAGGGAAGTTGGAAGTGCCCACTTTTGAAAAGGGACAGGATCAAAGTAGAAAATAGAACAAGTGGGAGGTGGGATAGGAGGGAGGGAAATATAGTCAGTCTTTTACAACATATCCGTTATGGAAATGTTTTGCTTAGCTACACATGTACCACCTATATTGAATTGCTTATCTTCCCAGTAAGGGTGGGTGGCAAAGGAGGAAGGGAATGAATCTGGAATTCAAAGTATTAAAATCAAATGTTTAAAAAAAAACTAACTGAAATAAAAGAATACTTATAAAAGCGATCTTCAAACATCTTTCTTTTCACAGGTTGCCTCTCCTACCTGAAATATTCTCCCTTTTCACAACTTTCTCTAAAAATTCCAGCTTTCTTCAAGGCTCAGTTAATGTAACATATCCTCTAGGAAGCCTTTCCTGATATCCTTTGTGATTAATATTCTATTCCTTTAACAAATATCATCATATATACATTTTTTTTCTGTTTATATGTTGTATCCTCCCAATGGAATGGAAGCTCCCTAAGAGACACTGTTTTGTTTACTTTTTGTTTTGTTTTGTATCCTCAGCACCTAGAAGTGTCCTACACATTGGAGGCATTTTATAAATATTTGTTGAATTGAACTAGGTTGGACTGAACCACTGGGATTCCCTGAGAAAAAAAGACATATCATTAGGAATGTCCCAGGAGCTAGTAAATTTCCTGTTAAGACATCTTAGGAAGAGGATGAATGATTACTTATTGGGACATTTATACTTGACAGATTCATGCTTGAAATGGGGACTAAATAAGGTGACATATGAAATTCCTTCTAAATGAAGATTTCTATAAAATGTCAAGTATTTCCCTCCTTATTTTTTCCTTTGGAGTGACTCTTCCTACATGTTCCTTTTTCTATGCAATTTTTCCCCTGACTGCTGCTATACATATGCTAGCAACATTTGTCTCTGAAATGATTCCTGAGAAATTCCCCACCTCCTCCTCACCTTTTACAAACTGTCAGTTACCATTCCTTCACAGGGGAAAAAAAGAGGAAACAAAATCTATACCAGATGCTGTTTTTATTTATATTCATGGCCAATAGAAATTCTAAGTACTTATGATTTTCTACCACAGACAAGTAATAGTCGATGAATTGATTGTTGAATACTGCTTTTCCAATTGGCCTCAAAATTGACAATATATATAGGCTGACAGTGTCACTGTAATTATCAGAATGTATTTGATATCATTATCAGAAGATCCTCATCTTTTCAAAACATGTTCCTGTTTTTCAAAATGGTAAACAGAAAAAAATTCTATACTAAACTTCCAAGGTCTTAGTAAGCAACGTGAAGTTTGATGTTTATTCCCCTTACAAAAATGAAACAAAACAGATAAAGCTTTACACACTTATACTGTTCTTGGATGCCAAAAATCATTCAAGATGCTTTTGAAAACATGATGGTAGTTAGGCATGATTTCTATTATTTGGAAGTGTATTTGTGTTTGGACGGAGATGGGGGAAGCAGGGGAAGGGGATGCTGCCAAGAATATACATTTCTCTGCCTATTCAAATGAATGAAGAGAATTAGCACAGTTGACAAATGAATACTCATACCATTCTGAAATTGTGTTAATAAATGATCCCGATGGAATATGGGTGAGTGAAAAACATCATCGTGAATAACTACGAGGTTATTCATACCCAGAATTCTTTAGTTATCCATGCCTTTATAAGCAATGTGGTTTAGGAGTATTTCCCTGACTAACAATATCTCACTTAAATAAGTGGGCTATACACCTTTTTTTCATAGCTCATAAGGCAAACCCATTAGGATTTTGTTCCTTCATGATCAGAAATATTTATGTAGCTGACTTTCCAATTTATAACAGTAAAAATATGTGTGGGAAATTGACCAAAAATTCATGCCCATGAAATTTTTCCTATGTGGTCCCCAAATATTAGCTGCTTTTTAATTTTTTTAAATGTATGCATTTTCCTGGGAAAGACAAGCTGGGATAGGGTTGGGGGGATAGATAGGCCTACTACTTACTATAAGCAATAGCATATTATATAATAGAGCCTTTAATCCCATAATACTATTTCTAGATAAACAAATTTTATGTCTTTTAGCATGGCTGATACTGAGGAGGGTAGAATACAAGGAAAAAAATCTTCTTATGGAATGCTTAATTAAATCCCTGGGCCTTATATTTGAATAATTAAATTATTCTTGCTATGCAAGGGGGCACTCAAAGGGAATCAACAACATAGATTAGTTTTTCCCACCTGAACTATATGCTTTTCTTTTCCCAAAGACTATCTACATAATTACAAATATTCAAGTAAAAAGTCTAAAAATCAGCTAATGACTCACATACTTCACATACTTGGATGCTTGTCAGAGAAAGTCAGTCAGAGGAAATCATCAACTGATTCACATGTTTTCTATAACAATATAAATGGATGTTTCTAAATTCGAAAACAGATTTCCTTTAAAACTTTTGGTTTACAAGCATGTGACAAAGCACAAAGCATTGATCAATAAACTACAAATAAATAAAATACAATCAACTACAATAAACTATCTTTAAAGTTACTAAAGACATTCTCTGGCTTGACAAGAAATGAAGATGATCAGGGTGGTTAGGTGGTGCAATGAATAAAGCACCAGCCCTGGAGTCAGGGGGACCTGAGTTCAAATCGGCCTCAAACACTTAACACTTACTAGACGTGTGACCTTGGGCAAGTCACTTAACACCAATTGCCCTGCCTTACACCCTCCAAAAAGCAAAAAAAAAAATACAAAGATATGATGCTTTTAAAGACATGAAGTCCTATATAAATGTGAGTGATTTCCAACATTTTCACCGTTATCTCCCTCTCATCTTTTCTGATTGAGTCCATGCTAGGAGCAACCCTAGGATAAGTTATTATTCTGCTATTATTATTGTTCACTTGATGATTTTTGGACTAACTGAAGGTAGATTAAATGACTTTGGTAACTGAGCAGATGGATGCAAACTCATCTTCGGAAGACTCATTGAAAACATCCTTGTCCCATAAGCATGTAACAGATAGGATTTTGAAGACCGTTAATTCAAAAAGTATTTCTATGTATATTTAATCTCCTCATGATATGAGCTCAGCCATTCAATAAGAACTTGTTAAGCACCTACTGTGCCTAAGAACTGGTGATACAATGAAAGGCAAAAGACAATCCCTGTTCTCAAAAAGCTTTCACCATTATATAGGTTGGCCTTGGAAGACAGACTCAATTCTTTTTTGACTTTTTTTTAGGGCAATTGGGGTTAAGTGACTTGCTCAAGGTCACATGGCTAGTTTTTGTGTTAAGGGTCTGTGGCTGGATTTGAACTCAGGGACTCCTGCCTCCAGGGCTGGTGCACTGTGCCACCTAGCTGCCCCCAACTCAATTCTTTTTAGGAGTGATGATGGTGTATATAAGGGTAAGCAGAACCATCGTGGTATTAAACTATCTCCCTTCACAATCTCCTGTAATGGAGTTGGTAATTAACTCAATATCTAACACAAGGCATAGGGCAGAACTTCCATTGTTGCCAAGAGAGGGTCAATAAATCACCCACCATATAATCTTCAAGTGTTCCAGATATTAATTCTTGATACCTGTCTTCTTGGAATCTAGCCTCCAGGTCATCTAAACCAGATGATATTGTGAACCTGGACCCCAACCCTATTCTACTTTGTAACTCTTGGTGACCTCATTAAGTCTAATGGGTACTTACTTTATTTCCAGGCAGATGACTCCCCAAACTATATACCTACCCTTCATCTCAATCCTAAAATCTAGGCTTCTACCACTAGCTGACAGCTGAACACATGCTCTTATATGTTCTATTTGAAACCCAAGAAGGGCAACTTGTCTCTTTTGATTAAGGGTACTACTTACCTTTCTAGATACCCAGGTTCACAAGCTCAATGTCACCTTCAATACTTCAGTCCATTTCCAACCTTCTTACAGTTTATTCCCCTCCACATATACAAACCAGCTACGCTGGCCTACTTGCTACTCTTCATAGACAACATACAGTCTCCGAACTTAGCATTTTCCCTATTCATCCCCTATAATTGGAATGTTCTCTCTCCTCATTTTCGCCTCCTGGACCCCCAGTATTCTTTAAGATCCAGCTCAACCCCAACCTTCTTTAAGACCTTTTCTGATTTCCTCCAGCATTCTAGCTTCCCTCACCACTAGTGCCTTTCACCTGAGCTTACCTTCCATTTACACTGTGTATATCTTGTCTATACATAGACTTATACATTCTAATGGGACTTCCATGAGGTCAAGGACTGTTTTTGCCTTTTTTTGTATCTCTAAATCTTAGCACAGTAATAGGCATAAAATAAGAAGTCACCAACCTTGAAGCCCAAGTAAATAAGATTAGGTATACAACTAAAATGATGATACACTAATGGTAGACCTTTTTTCAGGATAATCTTTTATTTTAAACACAAGTATTTCTACATCATTTTTTGGAATCAATAAACAGTCAAATTATCAAATTTGGAGACTTCCAAAAAATGCAAATAAATGGAAATCTTAGGCTTTTATGCTGCTTTGAATTTTACCACTAGTAGTCCTGAAGTAAAGGCATGGATGGTTGTTTTCTTAGAATCTAGGCCTAAGGGAGAATTTAGAAAATTCTCTAGTCTAAATCCCTCATTTATAAATGAGGGAAATGAAGTTAAGAGACATGAAGTGACTGATGCAAGATCACAAAGGTAGTGACAGTAATGGGATTGGAACGCTGGTCTTCTGACTCCAAATGAAAAGATGACTTCACAATGCATTTTAATCCACATGCAAATATTAAGAATATACTATCTACCAGGCACTGTAACAGGAAATGGGCATACAAGACAAAAAAGGAAATAGTCCCTGACCTCAAGAAGCTTTCATGCTACAGGGGGAGACAACACACACATAAATATATAAAAGAAGGCATATAAAATACATAATTTTGCCATTATAAATATTTTTTCACAATAATTATAGTGTCTTATAAGACAATTTATCAAAGAATATTTAAGCATTCAGCTTAAAGATTTGTGTATAGAAATGTTATATAGATATTTATATTAATAAATGTTTGCTGAATAAAATATTTCATGCAAGACATGATGCTAGGTGCTACAAGCAAAGTAAAGATTAAAGGACTCAGTACATTGCTCAAGCACCCTGAAATATTGTGGTCATAATAACCCAGAAATACTCAGTGATGGGAAGGTCTGGGAGAGGGACATGTGAAAATTGGCTTGAAGAACATGAAAGGTTATATTACAAGGAAGCATTTGAGATTGGCCTTAAAGTACATGAAGAATTCAACAAAGATATGGCCAAGATAACTTGATTTCTGAACTGTGACAACTCTTTGTCAGTCATTCTAGACACTGAAACTTCATTCAATGAAAAATGTCAATCGTGTTCAAGAACCAAATATGTTTGTGAGTGTCAGGCTAAAGTTAGGGTGAAGATTAGATACAGATTTCTGCTCCATTTTATTTTGGCTGATTTAATATTGAGATTAGGTTGTTTATACTTTAGCCAAGAGAGATAAGCTTTATACAGAAATAATGTAACATATAAAAAGTCAAACCTTACCTTTTCACCTTTAGAGCCCTTAAGACCTCTTACACCATCAGCACCCTATATAATAAATTAGAAAGATCAAATAAAAATGAGATTTTCATATTTAAATTAGGGAGTTAGAAGAATATTTAATATTTACCTTCACACCACGAGGTCCAGGATAACCAATGGGACCCTGTGGACCAGGAGGACCCTGAAAAAGAATGGAAAAATTGAAAATGAAGTTTATTTGTTCATTCATAAGGGATTCATTTTGCAAAAATAGTTTTCAAAAAAGTGAGATAGGCTTTTTTTTTACACTGTGCTTGGTAAAAAATCCTCTGGAGTACATTGTTAATTTGTAAAGAAAATTCTGACAGGTGTCATATAGGGTCTAAATGGACACAGTTATAATTGACTGCATATACAAACCAGTTTGTTTGTTGTCCTTGGATGTGATAAAATTACAATTTAAAGCATATAAGATTCCTGAGTGGTAAAAAAAAAAAACACTTAAATAGTTTAGGGTTTTGTTTATCAAAGATATAATCAAGCAGGGATGGCTAGGTGGTGCAGTGAACAGAGCACTGATCCTGAAGTCAGGAGGACCTGAGTTCAAATCTGACCTCAGACACATAACACTTACTAGCCGTGTGACCTTGGGCAAGTCACTTAATGCCAAATGCCCTCCAAAAAGCCAAAAAAAAAACGATATAAACAAGGAGATGTAGGAGATACAAGACTGTGATGTGTAGTTCGGGAGAAAAGAGATTAAAGTGAAGAACCTTTCAGCCTGGTCCAGTCAATAAAATAATTCTTATTTTCATAAAACAGAGGAACTGATTGGGATGAGGTCAAAAGTCTTACCATAATCTCACAAGGCTCTTTTCAATTTAAGGAAAAAGAGCCCTGGTTTACCTCAGTTGGGGATAGATATAAGACCTAAGAATTAAAATAGTTTTTTGATCACAAGTTAAGTGACAAAGAGGACAAAGCTCTAAGAAGAGGTATAAGAAGAAACTGAAGAGATGTGATATAAGGCTAGGGTGTAGTCTAGATAAGAAGAAAAGAATGGGAGAGCCATTGGTCAAGAAAACTGCTTGAGAACTATATAGTCATTGACTCAGAATGGCCTTTGAAGTAGATTGCAGCCCTCTCTATAGGGGAGTGGCTTATTACTCATAACCCATGAATGGGGGAGAGAGTTGCAGATCCAGAAGATAGCACTTCATCCAAGGACTGTAGCTGAGACATAGCCACAGACTTAGGAGTAATACAATGAAGCAC
Organism: Petaurus breviceps papuanus; assembly: GCF_028583685.1. Taxonomy (NCBI): domain Eukaryota; kingdom Metazoa; phylum Chordata; class Mammalia; order Diprotodontia; family Petauridae; genus Petaurus; species Petaurus breviceps. The sequence goes on along the minus strand of NW_027185798.1, from coordinate 55,477,155 downwards.
CCTCTCTTCAGGGAAGAGACTCATTAATCAAAGTACTCCTTGGTGGATAGTGAAAAACAAAGCTAGAGTCCTCCATTCAGGAGAGAGGGCTTACTAACCACAGTATCTCTAATTGAGGGATTTTTAACCTGAGTTCTGAATTTTAAATTTGTTTTGATTCATTGTATTTCAATGTAATTTACTTAAATTGAAATCCTGCATTTAAAAAAAATGCATTTAAAACATTATTCTAAGAAGAGTTTACCAACATCTTCATAAGATTGCCAAAGCATTAAGAAACCATGTTCCAATGAATCATAGGATAAGACTTTAGAGAACAACAAATACAACACCCTCATTTATCCCTAAGGAAACTAATACCCAGGAGATTGGAAGATTTACCCAGAGTCAAAAACTACATTCAAATGATTTAAACTATGATCAAACAGTTATTGATTTTCTATGTGGAATTCTGTCAATATCAGATCTAAGGAACCATATCTTTACTGTGTAGGTTTTAGGTTCTATAGCAACTCTAGGATTTTAAAAACTGCTAATTTTTTAGCAATGTTACTAGTTCTCAATGAAGACTATTTTCTCTTGGTTATTTCAATCCAAACTCAGATCAGTGTTGAGTGCTTTTTATTTTCCTATTTAAACATGCTAATCAATTACACGTATACAGGATTATTCTTGCTTGACAAAAAAGAAACCCTAAAAGAAAATTGTGAATTAAAATTTGAACCTGATTTCATCATTCACATTTTAATCAGATACCTTTTCATTGAAATTATTCTGTAATTTCAATGGCACTTTTTGAAGTTCCTCATCATGTGTCACATGTGCTTTTAAATCTTTGTCTAGGCTTGCCCTCCAGGAATGAGGCAGGATTTAAAAAGCATAAGATGCCAAATTGGAAATTCAAACGTACAGGCTATCTATCCAAACCATATGCCAGTTTATTATATCCTGAGGAGACTGAAATAAACATAAATAAAGCCAATGCTATATAAAAATTAAAATGCTAGCAAAAATTGCATAGATGCTAATCAATGAATACATCTGTCAGGACATGCATGAGTTGAATAGGTTTACTTTCTAGTATTCATATTAATAACTAACAACTTTGGAAGAACAAGTACGTTACATGGTTCACGAACTTGAAAGGATTTTTTTTACATAGATAAAGAAACCAAACACTGAGGTTTATGCTTTGAAACATACCAGAGCACCTTTTTCTCCAGATTGACCTTCTTTGCCAGGATGACCCTGAATAGAAGAAAAATATACAATCATTAGATAGAATATCAATGACTTTTTAAGAATACAACCATGAAAAATCATTTCTCTCAGGTTTGAGGATTTCAATCTTGTTGTTTAGAAATGGGGATAACTTTTAAAATGACTGAAATGTTAATTTTTTCTGAAGGAATTTCATCTTTCTACATGAAGGCAGTATATATGACTTTAAGCAAAATTGAAAATAGTGTATGAAAATGTTAGTAATTATTAATAAGGTTAGGAATGACAGACAAATTAATACAATATTCAATGAGATTATGCATGTAAAAGAGTCTTGAAAAGCATATACATAATATACATATATATATACACACAAGGAAGATCTATTTCAATTAAAACAATCTGACATCAACTTGAATATATTTTCCATAGTAAACACTCAAATTTGAGGGTTTTTTCCAATAAATTTCAAGAATGTAGATATAGATACCTCAGAAACACATCACTTTTTACTAGAAATGAAACCAATTTCAAAATACAGATTATTTGACAAGTGATCAAATAACCAATAATCATATATGCTATTTTATCAAGTAATTAATATTATGTTAGTTATGTGATGGAGAAAAAGACAGGACAGTCATAGTGTGTAAGCAAAAGACATGCAAAGGACAGCACACATATTCCTACTGGTATGCATTCACTGTCAGTATATTAGAGGGGCCCCTCTGTGGAAAATTTACAAAAAAGATATTGATAATAGGTAGAGATATGTACTAGTGAAGAAAGTCCCAACTAAATAGGAATAAGTATAAAAGTAATCGCTGTTAATGGCCAAATTTTGAAAATTAATGATGTGTAAAGAACAGTCACTTCTTGATTTTCCATGGTCCCTGAGATAGTATGCCTATAGTGTGCATGAGTCTGCCAGAAGGCTTTGTAACAGTGTTGATATGAAGAAGTAGAATGCATGGACTCTTATCTTCAAGAAAATGGCACTGTAGTTGACAGACAAAACATAAATTCACCAAAATGTAAATCACAATACAAAAATTAAATATATTTTCAATCCTTCAAAAGTTAAACAATATAGAAAATATAATAATTTTACATATGCACGATTAATTAGGAAGTGAATGTCATCAACAAGTAAGAATCCATAGGAAGAAATCTCTATTCAACAGAGTAGCCTGGGAAGTTTCATAGAAAAGGACTGCCATTGTATATTATAAGATGGGTACAATTAGGGTAGGCAGAAAGGATGGAGAAGTGTATTCAAGGATAGGCATAAAAAAGGATGAATGCAAACATTGTGTTGGGAAGATCTAGTTTGGCCAAAGCAGGAAATTCCTATAGAGGACAAATAGAATATAAGGCTAGAAAAATAGTTAAGACACAGATTATGGATAGCCTTAAATAGCCACCATTAATTTAAGCAGGATAGTCATATGAGTGGTAGTTTAGAATATTAGTTCTTTTTTAATGATTAACTTGTTACTAAGTTTAAAATGAAGCCATGTAACAAGATATGCTAACTATAAATTTGTGCTGTCTAAATAAAGAGAAATTTAAAAAGACATTTAGTGTTACTTACAGGAGGCCCATCAGCACCAGCAAGTCCAGCAAGACCAGGTTTTCCCTGTGGACCCTAATTCAAAACCAAAAGACATTGTTTTATAAGAAAATAAAACTCACTCAGCATGCTGTACAAATGTGAATATAGTTTATGTTAATCACATCAGAAAAATGAAAAAATTCTTATGATAATTAAAAAAATATTAAGTGATTATCAACATTGTTGCAAATATTCAGATCATATTTTAGTACATCAAAAAGGTATTTGAGTGAAGCAACTCGATAAAAGTCTTTCTAAAGAAGGAAAATAGGATGAAAAAGTAACATCAAGATTCAAAAAGAAAATGGTATCTTGCTTTATATATATTCTACCTATGTCATTTTTTCCTCCTCCCTCCCTTCCTCCTTTTTACCTTCCTTTCTCCCTCCCTTCCTTGTTTCTTTCCTCCCTTTCTTCTTTCTTTCTTTCCTCCCTCCCTTCCTTGTAGGTGGTACAGGGGGGAATAAAGAGAAGCAAAATATAATTTACAAGGGCAAAAATTAAAAAAAAAAACTCTGGACATATCTAACGCCTTTTAGAAGGCATTTTAGATTTTGGGCCTAGGCCTAGAACTTCCTGGGTCAGGGCAGAAATTTGTACTAGGTATCATAGTATGCATCTTGGGCTTAGATTCACCAGGAGCATGTGGTGATTGCTGGTGCCACCCTCACCCTGGTGAATGTCCTTCACCTAGATGGAAAGGTTGAGGACCTTGACCAGAATGACTGATGATGTGGAAGATGTCACTTTCCTTACACTTGGGCTCTTACCCCTTCTGTTCAAAACCTCTGCTTGTCAGTACATTTTCAATGAAATTTTCAAAAACTGCAAAACTTGCTCTACTACTTCAGATAGTTGAAGGTGAATAGATGCAGGTGTACTATCAGACATCTTAGAGTACTCAGGCATTGAAGAAGGCCAACAACTGAGTCAAAGAGGTATGCTTTTCACTATCAAGTCCATGAATATACTGTGGAAAATCTTCAACTGTGAACTCAGTAAAGTTCTGGGACACTGGGTCCTCTTAGAAGCTGCTGTTAGGCCTGGTCTACACTAAGCGTGTGTGTGTGTGCATGTGTGTGTGTGTGCATGTGTCTTTGGTCTTCCGTTCATACATGTTGTCACTTTCAGCATGCTTTGTACTGGACAGGTAGCTCCAGTCTCTTTGAGACCAATGAATTCTGGAAAGCAATGTCTTGCTGAATTCAATCCTGCTGACTTCATTATAAGCCAATCATTTAAGTCCTTCACAACAGTTCTGTCTTTTGTCCCTTCTTCTTCCCCTCTTAGTTAAATAATTACTAATCTTCTCTTTTCTAATTTTCTTGTCTTCCAGTCAATTCTTATTATTCTTTTTTTTAATTTCTCTGTTTCTCATAGATCAAGATTCTGAAGAACAATATGAGATTTTTTTTATCTGAAATATTTCTATCTTACATTTTTGCATTTATAGATCTTGCTGTTTGTCTTCAGAAATTGTGGGCAATATTCTTGTATTTCTTAGTGTACTTTGTTATTTAGATTTTTAAAAAATTTGTCAGGTTCCGGGAAGCCTTAAATTATCTCTGCACATGTTGTTTTTAAGTTCATTTTAACTTCGTTAGTAGCCATATGTTCTTTTAACATTGTGGACTTTTGACAGATTGTATTTCATTATAATATGCTTGTGTTATAAGAAGGGGTATACTGGAGCCTGCCTATTAGAACCAATTGTGTGAGCATTTATACCTTATAAACAGTGCTTGATTTATTGTTTTCTTGACTAGACTTAAGAAAGTAATGGAGAAAATGATAATATGAAGATTAAAATTTATAGTTTATCATGTGTACTTTTTTCTTTCTAGAGAGCTGGTTGTAAAATATTAATCAGCACACCCATACTTATAAATCTATGAATCTATCCACTTTTGAGAGTCTCCATTTTGAAATCATATTTCCACCTTATCAGCTTATTAGTTTTTAATTATGTATTAAAGCTCTAAATTCTAATCTTTATTCCTAATTTCTTGTTTTATGGATTTCGTTTTGTTTTTCAACTATTTTGGATTTTCCTACCTTGGGCATACATAGGTTTTTGTATTTCATCAGGCTTTCAGTTATTTTCTTTTATCTTGTAATAGTTGAAAGAACTTTGTAATCTCTTTGAGGATTTAGTAATCATCCTTCTTTCTGGTTTTAGGAACAATCTAGGATTAATTTAAGGGCTTTTTTCTTGATACCTTTGATCATTCAGTCCTTTAAAAATATTCTCTTTTCATTGCTTTCTGATTTATCTCATTTTGATAGTAGTTATACTTACAAGGTGGGGCTTGAATGCTGCTCTACCTTAACATGGATGTTGGGGAATTCAAGTATATAGGCTTTGCTAGCCTAAGTACACCCTGAGGAAAGAAGGCTAGCTGAAACTGTGTTTAAGTCACCTTTCCTTCAGGTCCGGCACTTAAATGTCAATAATGTGTCTTTCGATGCATGCATGTATGTGTTTATATATATATATGTATATGTGTGTATACATACACACATATATAATCTGTGTGTAGGAATATGTATATAAATTTGTATCTATTTATGTTAAATTAAACATTTTGTATACAAGACCAACACTGTATTTTTAATGCTACAGTGACATTTTAATTCCAATTTAAAAAAAAAAACGTTCTAATTGCTGCATCTTCATATTTGTTTACTTGTTGGTACTTTCTCTCAGAGTTCCTATCCTGCTATTATAGCATTTGTGTATGTGCTTTTGTTTCTTTTAAATAACATTTAAGTATTGAGGAAAACAACTCCTTGAATCGTTATGCATGCTGGACATATTCAATAAGACTAGGCAATCAAAATGTCAAGGAAAACATTATCTTTGTCTGATGTTTTTCCTTCATCTAATTTCTTTATAATAAAACATTCATTCCATACAAAGTAACTGAAATTGAATCACAGACATCACTGTTTAAAAATTAAAGATTCTGGAAAGAAAAACTAAATATTATAAGTGACATATTGGAAAATGATAAATGCTGAATAAAAATTAAACAAAACTCATTCTTGTTCTGATATGTGTGTGTGTGTGTGTGTGCGCACACACGCACCCAATTTTCTCTTGATTTTCTGGACTTGTCTTTTACCTTCATGAAAAGAGAAACATTTTGATGATATGATTAATAAAGTAAGCCTTAATTAAAATGCTATTCTGATGCCTTTTAGCCATGTAGAGTCAACCCTGCATTTCTAAAGGCTAGATTTTAGGACGATAAGCTCTTGTGGAGCTGACCAAGTTAGAGAACGGGAGAAACATACAAAAGGTCCAAAGATGACCTACATTCAATGTCTGTTTGAAAAAAAAAAAACAATTCAGAGAGGCTGCTCACTGGAAAACTAGCCAATGGGTGACGATTTCTGAGGAGAAGAGGGGATGTTAACCAGCAAGATTCATTAAGCATCTCCTGTGTTCCAGATACTGCGCTAACACTGGCAATAAAAAGGAAAGCAAAAAAGAAAAAAAGTTCCTGCTCTCAAGGAGCTCTCAGTTTAATGAATAAGAAGTCATAGCATATCACTAAATCTTCCTATAGGTGATAATGTATGTGAGATCCACTTGGGTATGTGATAACCACACCTACTTACAATACTGAAATACACAGTACAATTATAGAAGACAGAGACATGGATCTTAAATGTTACTTATCATAGCTCTCTTCAAAATTTCTTTCTTCTTTCTCAGAATATAATGGAATATGAATAGATGAGATTCAGATATTGTCTTTCATGTCTGGCTAAGCAGACAGAATTTCAGAATTTGAATCTCTTTTAATAGCCTCATGCAAACATAATGGACATTGTGCAGGAAAAAATGAGCACACGAACAAGTATGCAATCCATGATAAATGATGTATTTTTACAAAAGGCCAAATTGTGATAAAAAGTGGCAAGGGAGTGATTTTGGGGCCTAAAGACAAGGATGACTGAAAAACATGCTTTGGGGAGAAATTTTAGAATGCATGGACTATATATTTTGTCATTTCCCTAGAACAACATTCATGCAAAGGTAGGCATAGAAAAGATATGGATAATTTGGTAAAATCCACATGAAGTCAATACTGCTCAAAAAATAGGGAATATCAGGATAACAGATGAATGAACTGGCTAGCATTGGGGGAGCAGAAGTTATTGCTTTGATGATAAGCATAGGACAAAAATCTGCATACAATAAAGAGCTTATTATCTCACAGATCCAGTCATGAAATGATTAATGAGCAGAGTCCCTACACAAAGAAAGCGGTGACAGTTAAAAGTTCCCAATTTACCCCGTCATCATAACTTGTAAAATAAAATGCTATTTCACAAGCATATTTAATTACATTTTTAAATGAGAGAAAAGGAGGACCCAAAGCTAGGAAAAACCTTCCCTCATCTAATGGGTTTGTGAAATTAATATAGCTGAGAATGTCACTTTTGGCAGTTTTCCAAGTGACAGCTATCTGAACTTTTTATCAGCCTCAGTTAGTGCTGTATGAATGAATTTCTCTTCTCCTTCTGTTCCATAATTTACAGTGGTACTCCTGACAAATCCCTGTGCACTAGCCATAAGTAGACAATATCCATAACATAAGGAAAAGCTTTTAGATTTGAATTGAGGTTGTTCACACCAGTTGAGTGAGTAGAACAGATTAGAGTAACATGGTAACTTACTTTTTCACCAGGAGGGCCAATTGGGCCTTGGGGACCAGGAAGGCCCTGTTCAAAAAAAAAATCCAGTTAGGACAATGGCAGTAATCACTAAAGGATAGAATTGGTTTTTTTCCTTTAAGAGTCACCTTTTAACAATCTATTTCACATTAATCGTTTAAGGGGATCAGGAATGATTAATGTCATATTCCCTCCTCCCCACTTAACAGTCAGTTCTGGAACTTTGTTGGTGTTTTTGAACTAGCTACCCTTCTGGCATTCACTCTGTAACAAGATCCTATTCAGAACCCTCCTGCAGGTGTGGCTACTCCTGCTGGCATTCCGGGAACATTGAATGACTCATTTTTCTCTTGGAAGAAAGGGGCCTCTGCAAGCTCAGTTTGGAACACACACACACACACACACACACACACACACACACACACACACACACA
>NW_027185798.1:55454357-55469189 GCF_028583685.1 Petaurus breviceps papuanus | reverse complement strand
ACACACACACACACACACACACACACACACACACACACACACACACAACTCCTGCACTACATTTGTACTGTCCATGCGTTTCAGGCTTATTTAGAAATTCCTCAGTCTTTGTCAATTTTGCATTTAAAAATATATTACAATACAAATATGCATTTACTGAATTATCTCAAAGTGTGCACTATAATAACATATTACCATAAACTTACTTGTGGACCTGGAATTCCTTGTTGACCGGGAGGTCCAGGTTCCCCTTGAGGACCCTAAAATATGAAAACAGAAAAGGACTTTGATGATGATTTTCTATACTGAGACTTTGATGATTATTTTCTATACTATGCATGTAAAACTTCTGCACCTAAAAATAAAACTAGAAAAGCCTGTATCTCCTCTGAAGAAATTAGACACTAATTTTCTCATGTATTTCCTGTCTCTTCAACCTTTGTTGATATTTTAAACAGTTCAATCTACAAAATTTAAGTGCTGATAGAAATAATTTTCTTTGACAAAGCATTATAGTAAGCCCATATTTCAGACTTAGAATTTAAAATGTTTTAAAGAACACAAATTTTGGTTTTGAGTTATTTTGTTAAGATTTTAAACATACCATATTTCCTTTTGGACCAGGTGGGCCATCTACACCAGCAATACCCTGGAAAAAGATAGAAAATCAATACAAGTGATTATAAAGCATATGTGGCACAAAAAAGCAAAGGAAAGAAAGTAGAGAGAAGAAAAGAAAGGAAGGAAGGAAGGAAGAAAGGATGGAAGGAAGGAAGGAAGGAAAGGAAGAAAAAAGAAAAGAACAAAGGAAAGAGGGAGAAAAAAGAAGAAAGAAAAAAGAAAACATTATATAGAAAACTTTCCTATAAAATAGGAAATTTTTTTGCTATTATATCTATATTAGTGTGGTACATGATTTAACATTATTATCCCCTGTATTCTGGAGATTTGGCATGAAAATACCTGTATTCTAAAAAAAGTAAACTAGAGGAATGAAAGGGAAGAAAGGAGGAATAAAGAACCATTGAGATTTATAGGCTTTATTAAAAGAATTAGAAATGAAACAAGATGGGAAATGGGTTGACTATTGAAAGTTATTGTGGTTTTACAGGTTTAGGGAATTTAATAGTGAGATTTTTTATTAAGATTTTAATTTTTTTACCCTTTTTTTCCCCTTCTAAACAATACGTACAGGCTGTCCTGGAGGGCCAGGAGTTCCTCTGGGTCCCAACAAACCTCGTGGACCCTACAGGAGAAAAAATAAATCAGTCATTAAATATTCTCCAAATGGGCCTTTGGTCTTGAATGTCAACTATTCACTAAAATATTTAATGCAATGTTTTGAGTACAAATATTTGTGGAAGTCCCTGCTCATCTTACACAGAAAGGTGTTTTAAAAACCTATGTTAAAGATGCATAAATATTTGTATTTATAATGATCCACAAGCCAGAATGTATGACAATGACTCTTTAGTATAAAAAAAAATGTATATACTTGTTTATGTGTAAATATACATCTCTCTAGGGAATTTAACAAATATAAAACAAATCACTATATCTCAAGTTGTCTTTTAGTCTTACTATTTTTTTAAATTTAGATGGCAGCATGAGACCCTGATTTTCCATCAGAAGACTGCACAAAATGAAACCAGCTTGTTTCTTATTTATTCTGCCTATCTCTGTATTGTTTTCAGAGTACTCACTGAGGGTTATGCAGAAAGGTAAACAGGGCTTTTGAATCCCCTTTTCTTTATTTTCTTCAGTGAAACTAACATGCACTTTTTCATTTTGACCAAGTTGACATTGTGGTGGAATAGATTAAAGGGTGAGAAGGCATGGATTTGAGTCTTGACTCTGAATTTAACCTCCTTGACTATCTGTTTCCTCAACTGCTAAATGAAGAATCTGGAACAGATGATCTCCAAACTCCCAAAGTATAAGTACATAACTAGACATTTGACATCTTTCTGCTTTGTATGATTGCAAAATTTCCTAATCTCTTGTCTTTTTCTAAAGAGCTAAGAATATCACTTTTTTCACATGCATTTTATCCCCATGCTCCCACCCAACACACTCTAGAATTTTCCTCTAGTTATTTATAAGGAGCTTCCAAATCTGCATACTTGTTTCTAACGGAAAATAAATCTCCTATTAACCCAAACTGAATAAAAAAGGGAGGAGGATGGAAATAAATCAATTACCAAAATCTGATTAAAGGACTAACATGTTTTGCATATTGCTACCTCTTACTTTGTTCCCAACCCTCAATAATTTCATGTTACTCTATGTTCTCTATTTTAAGGACAAGAATGTTAATCTCATCAGCAAATGTGTATATATACACAATCATGTATATATGTATAAAAACATACATATATTTATGTTTATACATATATTCATATTTAAATATGTAACAGATTTGTCAAGTACCTGTAATTCTTATAAAAACTTTCAAATCCCTATATTTACTATAGTCATATAAATAGTATGCTTCACATGCATTATAGATGTAATTATAGATTATAGATTAGCAAAAAATATGAATTAATTTAGCCATGATCCTTTTAAAGGTATGCATACTAGTTTTTAGAACAAAATTCTAAAATCAAGAGGAAAATTGTGCTTACAGCTTCACCTGGAAGACCCCTTGGTCCAATTTCTCCATCTTCTCCCTGTCATTGATTTAAAAAAAACGATGCTAATGAAATGGCACTCTATATCACTACATTAGTGTTTTGTTGTGCTGAAAATACTCATTTGATGAATGAAATTTTTCCCCACATACTCTCATTCCATCTTCACCAGGAGAGCCAGGAGGACCTTGGGGGCCACGTTCTCCCTGAAAAGTAAATACAAATATAATTTGAACATGCAAACAAAGTAGAACTTCACAAGTCAACTTAGCTACTCTCCTAACCAAATAACTCAGGAATCTTGGATGTGAAAACTTATTAATATGCTTTATTTGCTTTCCTCTGAATGCTCCCTTGATAAACACACCTCTACATTCTCAAAAGACAGTCAGGTCTTTTATCTAATAATGCTAGACAAATGTTTCCCATGAGCATAAATTCAGTTGTTGGGTTTTTTAAAGCACATTTTTCTTATAAATACACACTTTTTTTCCAGGCATTTCATTATTATGATCCAATTTACTTGTAAAGAGGTCAAGATATTATTTTGCCATCTTTTAAAATAGGAATATTTTTCTTATTTTTAAAATAAATTTGCATAAAATGCTTTTCTTTTTTGGTATTATTCTCGTTTATTAAAAATGACTGCAGGATTTAAAATCAAATGTATTTAGCTTACTGAAACTGAACTCTATGTTGATTGCCTTTAGATTTTAAAGTGTATTAAAGATTGTTTGACTATATTTTCAAAGAGTAGTGAGATTCTCATCCTTTCTCTCTCTCTCTTTCCTAATGCAATTCCTGAGGTTGTTCTTAAACTCTAAACCCTGTGGAGGAAACATAAAGGATTTCAGGACTAACTCATCTGTTCTATTGTTAACTGTTCACTTGAGATCTCTTTTAGAATGTCAAGTAGAACTGTGAATGCATGTTTTTGAGAGTGAGTACTTCTGGGTGTATATGGATGGTAAATGAAGAGTTCTTTCATTGACCACATTGACTTTTTCTTAGTCAATGAATGAATGTCCACATGATGTTTTTGATTCTTTCATTACCCTGTGCTACCCAAAACTGTAGGAGGCATATGTAATCTGTACAATAAATGTTATTGATCAATTATATATATTTAGTTGTTCACAAAAGGGGTTTGTTCCACCATGTACAGAGTTCTAAGTTTGGAAGCAAGGTTTAAATCCTGCTTTTAACACTAATTATATTAACATGGGCAAAGTCATTTGGCCTCTTTTATCCCCATTTGTAAAAAGGACATCATAAAACTCATGATTCCTCTCTCAAAAGATTGTATTGAGATTCTTCTGAGAATAGACATAAATGTGTTTACAATAAAAAAGTTATTTTAATTGGCTAATTTAAGTATGTATACTTCTCTAGCTATATCTACATAGAAAAGTAAATGGGCGAAATAAGGCACTTCACAGATAACTTAAACCAAAATGCAATTCCAAACATATTTGCTTCAACTACTTAGAATTTTTATGTAGAAATGTTAACTTGTTCTAAATTTATTTAGACATTGCTTGTGTATTTCCCACTCCCTTTGCACATAAAAGTGTGCGTGTTAGATTTGTATAAATTATTTAAAAGCTCCAAACAAGTGTATCATATCAGGAAGCTTACGTGACTTGGAGGGTTCTTCTGAGGTCAGAAAATACATATTAAGTAGCGATTACTTGCCAGGGACTATGTTAAATGTTGCAGATACAAAGAAAAGCAGAGACAATGTACGTGTGAACAGAGCACCGGCCCTGGAGTCAGGAGGACCTGAGTTCAAATGCGGCCTCAGATACTTAACACAAAAACTAGCCATGTGACCTTGGGCAAGTCACTTAACCCCAATTGCCCACCCAAAAAAGGGCAAAATTAAAAAAAAACAACAATGTACACATAAGTTATATGCATCATATCTTGGAGATAATCTCAAAGGGAAGGGGCTAGCCTTAAGTGAGACCAGAAAAGTCTTACAGAAGGGGAGATTTGTCTTGAGACTTCAAGGAAACCAGTAATAACATATTTTTCTTTACCATATTTATATTTGTATTTTCAGACTGCTTAATTTTTTCTTCTCCTAATATTCATTCATTTAATTCAATTCTATACACTTGTTTGAAATACCTGTCACATGTAAGATGCTATACCAAAAAAAAGTTTCAGTTTTGTTACAGAAATTCTAAAATATTGCGGACACTCTACTGTGGTTATTCAATAAGTAAAAAAAAAAAAAAAACATATTTACTCTATGGCCTTTGTCACCAGGTAGACCAGGAAGCCCATCAAATCCTCTGTCACCCTGTCAAATAATAATCAGAAATCACTAATTATAAAAGTAATCAAATATAAGAACAAATCACAAGAAATTACTACTTTATGGGGCAGCTAAGTGGCACAGTGGGGTAGCTAGGTGATGCAGTGAATAAAGCACCTGCCCTGGAATGGGGAGGAGCTGAGTTCAAATTCGGCCTCAGGCAGTAGACACACTTACTAGCTGTGTGTCCTTGGGCAAGTTACTTAATCTTAATTGCCTTGCCTTGCCCCCTCAAAAAAAAAAAAGAAATTTCTTCTTTAAATTTTTAGAGTTCTTTCCTTTCCACCTGACTGATTTTAGTAAAGAAAAATGTCATATGGTAAATTGATATGGAAATGTGGTTAATATTGAAGGGAAAACCTAAATATGAGAACTGACCTTTGCCCCAGGTTCTCCTGGCATTCCTCTTCCTCCATCAGCTCCTGGGCGACCCTGAAAAATAACAAACATATTCTTAGCTATATGGTTTCTTATAACATAGTAAATGAAAATAAATATATTTGTTAATCTTCTCAATGTAATTAAATCATACCCTTTTTCCAGCTTTGCCAGCTGGACCAGGAGGACCTTGAATCCCACGAGGACCCTATGTTGAAATACATTAATTGCTCTATGTTACAACATAATGGATCAAAGGTGTGAATATTATTGGTCAGATTAACATCTTAGGATCAAAAGTCATTTAGTTCTTATTTTTTATTTCAGATACCTTACCATCCAATTAAATGGGTTAAAATTCATTTTAGTATTTAAAAAAAGATAATAAAGAAATCGGGGGAAATATATCAATTTTTTCCTACTGACTCCTTGATTAACTAGCAAATGAATACACTTGTGCTTGCAATTAATTGAAAGTGACATCTGTGTTTTATAAGTCTAAAAGTTAGCTTTTGAAAATGAGCTATTACTTAGAAGCTAACTAAAAAAGGAAGTATATCTTTAAAATGTGTTTGTGTCCTAAAAAATGATATACTCTTTCATCCATCTCCAAAAGACTGTGATCTAACTAATTTTAATAGCCAAAACATTGAAAGAGATCATTGTTATGAGAGTAACCTCCTAATTCTGAATAAGTTAAGAATATAAAATATGTTGCATTTATATACATAATTATTTTAAAAATTCTACTTATAGTTTAAAGCATATGTGAAAGATGATAGTAAAACAAACAACATAAGGAAGAGAAAAAATAATTTCACAGATGTTTTTAAATGCAAATCTACACGTAACTAAGTTAGAAGAAGTAATGGAGTGCAGTAGAAAGAACACAAGCCTTAATAGCAGAAAGACTTGGTTTTTAGTCCCTCTACTATCTATCACTAGCTCTGGGACAAGTTTCAAGTCATTTAACATCATGAAGTCTCAGTTTTCTCATCTGTTAAATGAGGATAATATATTTTATGCCTACTTCACAAGGTTATTGTGGGAATCAGAAGAAATAACATGTGTGTAGCGCCAATGCAATTCCCATTCCCATTACAATGTGTAAAGTGCTATGTAAGCATCAGCTACTATTACAATATTAGAATTTTATGTCTAATGGATATTCATCGTATATAATACATTGGCTAATTAACTCATTTAAGGGGTATGCAATGAAGGAAATTTGAAAAGGAATGTAATGTAATATTGAAATTACTCGATTTTTAAAAACTACAGTGACCACTTTAATATACTGGACAAAATACTGAATTGAATATTAATTATTATTTAATGATTATAGGTAAAATTTGGTTTAAAGGTCTCCCGCTTTCATTTCTTCTTTTTAGATAGCTAACCATAAGGAATTTTCTACTCAAAAAGTAAATATAGCTTGAGGAAGGAAAAAGGATGTAAGGAGTTGTAGCTGGGTAATTTCCCACTGCTTGTGTGACCTTGTGGAAGTGCATTAACTTCCCTAGGACTTATTTTCCTATTATATAAGGGGATGGTATTGAACTATATTGGTCTCAGAGATTTATTCCAAAAGTTGATATTTCTGAGTTTCATTACTACTCTGCTCTGGAAGATAGTTTACCTCTGGTATAAAATAAAAGAAATAGAAATAAAAAAGGGAAAATGTTTGATTTTACCTGAGGACCTGGTTCACCCCCTTCTCCTTTGGCCCCTGAAGAACCTGGTCCACCCTGTGTAAAAGATATAAAAAAATGAAATTAAATTCAGTGGTTTCCTAATGACTTCTATTCATTGCCCTAGCTTTAAAAGAATTCTTAATGATCTCCTCAAAACATCTCATTAAATTAATTTTTAAAATGATGAATCTATCTAAACGTTAAAGCAAAAAGAGTCTTCTAAATACAACTAAGCCTTATATTCTACATAAGTATTTGGATTGTATTTAAATTTTTAAGGACTCTATAACACTCAGATGGATCTATGATCTCAAAAACACTCATAAAATAACATGGCAGATTATTTTTTCTATATTTTACCAGATCACATGAGACTCTCAATGATGACACTTGAAATATGAGTGAAATGGATGAAGATAATATGACATATGAAGATATCCCTAATTGAATGCAACACAACAGTGCAATTGTATACATGTCAGAGTCGGTAGGATTCTATTTCTTCTTAATTCTCTTAAATCCTTGAGCTCCCTAAATTCTATAGTAATGAAAAGCTAAGACCAGATATTATTCTCATCAATTCATTTGCCTTAAATTATTATCAATTTCTTTTCAGATGCTATCTTTTTTCCTATAAGAATGAATCCCTGTGAAGAAAGTCTTATAAAAATATTTCATTTAAAAATTACTCCCCCAAAAGTTCAAGGCAAAAATACAATCATTTCTTTAAAAATTGTTATTTTAGGGACAGCCAGGTAGCACAGCAAGTAAGAGCACCGGCTCCAGTGTTGAGAAGACCTGGAGATCGAATCCCGGGCTCAGACACTTAGCACCCACCCAGAAACACCTGGCCCTGTAACCTTGAGCAAGTTACTTAACCCCAATTGCTTAGGGGCGGCCAGGTGGCTCAGCAAGTAAGAGCATCGGCTCCAGTGTCAGGAGGACCTGGATCAAATCCGGGCTCGGATAAGCACCACACCCAGAAATAACTGGCTGTGTAACCTTGAGCAAGTTACTTAACCCCGATTGCTTAAAAAAAAATTGTTACTTTACAAAATAAGAAGCACATTTAATGTGGAAATGGCCATTAAAATTATTATATAAATGTATAAGCGTCTCCATATCCAAATTAAAATTGAATTTGATAATCATGACTGTTTAATGTACAAGATGTGATCTTTAAGATATACCTAAAATATTTCTCAGGGTATTTAATCAATGTACTCTCTATTAAATACTAAGCTGAACCAATGCAGAATAGAAATGAAAGTTATGTCAAATCAAAGAATCTGGATTTCTAGAGCCTCCTGGTGGATTCAGAGAAAAACAGCTGTTGGTGTGGTTGTAATGAAATACTGCAGATGGAGTGTCACAAATATTCTTCTTTTGAAAATTTCTTAGTGATACGATCAAATATCGAGGAATGAACTCCTTCAATTAATTTTTTTATTGTCAAACTAATTGATTTAACATCCATTCAGACTGGTAATTTTTATACAACATTGCATTCAAGGTAATTACAGAAACAATATTTTTAATTAATTTATTTTATTATTTAACATGAAATAAACACCAACTACTTAACAGGAACATGAACCATCGTGCCCAATTCTTACTATAAAAGTTGCTACCTTCTCTCTCCATTCACAGAATAGAGACTGGAGACCTAGGCTTCCTGTCGAATTGACCACAAAGAGCTCTAGCCATAGAAATCTAATTTATCAATAGTGAGACATAAAATAGAATGTAGTGAGAAAATGTACATAATGCTTTTTTTATGAATAAAGGCAAAAAGTCATTTGTTTACTCAGAGTCCCCTATACCAAGAAAATCACAGGTCTGCTTAAAAAGTAATTATGAAAAGTAGCGGAAGACTACAAATCCCACCCTACCTCCTTTTTTTCACTAAATAAATCAGAATACAGAATAGTGACACCTTTTTGGATTTTTTTCCTTTGCACTTTATGGAAGTTTTGATATGTTTCCCCAGCCAGTAAATTATAAATTTAAATTTAAAGGGGATAATAAAATTTAAAAGTAATTTAACTTGAATTAATATAAAAATTAAAATTTAAAAAGGGAAATCCAATTTCACAATGATATACCATCCAAGTAATGTAAAAATTCTTGAGGAAATACACATTGAAATCTTAATTCAGGTAATTTCATGCCTTCATCAGTCACAACAAACAAAATATATTTTGCCTGAATCTAGCACCACTGGAAGAAAAAAGAAATTCTGGACTTTCCTCAGCTTGGTCAGTCAATGGCAATTCCCCTCCATGTTTTTAACATAGCTTCAATGTTCCATTAGATAAGCAACAGAAATGCTACAAGACATTCACTATTGTTAGAGAATGAAGGCTGAAATTTCTTATTTAAATATATATTAAAGTAATTTCCACAGAAATGGAAATTGGAAACTTAAAACCTCACTATAAGGGGTTATTGTTTCTATAATAGTGGGAAATATATCTTTTTTTTTCTTTTTTGCATATTTTACCACAATCTACAGAGTGCTAGATGCTCAATAAATGCATAATACTCATCTAATTGATTTGTAAGGTACAAAAATAGATTTCTGTGGGACTCTATTGGACAGTGATTATTTTAAAATGCAAATATCATCCACATCCCTCAGGCTTAAATTTATTATTCCTAAATGAATGGAAAAAAATAGAAAAAAGCATGTCAAATTTAAACTTTATAAATATTTAAGTGATTGCAAGGCTGATTGATATTTAAGTGATAAACATGTGAATCACATCATAAACTTTAAAATGCATTATATGGATCTCATTTTTCTTTTAAAAGTGAAGATAATTGGTCAATCTAATTAAATCAAAGATGTGGACCAGACCCTCCTTTCAGAGATAAACCAGTTTTCTTGATTAAATAAACTATATTTAAGTTGCAAGAGAATTCATCTATCAAAATTAAAGTAAATTAGTATTTCTTTGAGGGTTAATTATTCTATAGCTTGCTTTAGTTTTCTCTTTTTTGGGGGACCTGAGATATATTTTCATATTGTTCTAAATATTCTTTGATTACAAATTAAAATATGATGATTATTTAATGACAATGATAAATAGATCCTTTGGTTGTCAGATTTTACACTTATTTGTCAAGGAATAAAATGTCTAAAAAAACATGAGGTTTAGTGGTTTTTTAATTCAAAATTTTAAACCTAGTCCTCCAATTATATAACAGATTATAAATTCAAAAACTGTTATTTTAAGGCCCTTTAACATACTATTTGATGCCTTTAAGCCACTTGGCACACAAAGAAATGGGGAAAGAAATATTTTTTCTATAAACATTAACTTTTTCCAACATTACTTTTAAGGGGAAACAACATTCTACCAGAACAGAAAAAGAAGTAAGGAATACTGCCTGGAGCTCAGATCATAGCAAATATTGAATCTGATTCCTCATCTGCAAAAGACTTATGCTCATGTCTCATTATGTCATGGGATTAGCCTTGGATTTTCAAAGTCTATACCAAAAGAGCTCACATCTGAATGGGTATTACACCAAGCTTGAGACACTGTGACTATTGTCTTCAGAGGTTACCAGTCTAGCTAACTTCTGAGAATATTATCAGGAATAAGTACATCTCCAGATGATGGATAATTTTTGACACAGTAGACCACTCAACCATCTTCTACAGTACAGAGAGATTTTAGCCTCTGTCAGCTGAAGAACAAACCAACCCAATGACATCACAGATCTTTGGAAGTATTAGACAATGCTAGTCCCTGAAATTATTCAATTTTTATTTATAACTTCAAAAGATCTTTTCAATAACTCTGTATGTTACCCACCTCAGTTTCATGATGATTTATAAACATATCCCAAACTTCTTAATAATAGCATTATCATTTCTTAGATATTTAACCTTGATAAAAAGGGCTCATGTGCATTAAAGAGTAAATTGATACCAAACTGAACAGAATATTCTAAAAATATTGACTCCTAACTAAAGTCTGGCAGAGGTATCTGACTACAGTCTCTCTCATTCTCTCTCTCTCCCTCTCTCTTTCTCTCTCTGCATATATATATATATATATATGCATGTATGTATGCACGTATAAAGATAAATTTTCTAGTAAGTGGTCTGTCAATTCTTGGTATTTAACATTATGACATTTTTGTGGGTATAACATACCACAGGACCTGGTCTTCCAGTTAGACCCATTGGGCCTGGTGGACCTCTAAGAGCAATCTGGAATAAAATAGAAAGAATAAGATCAAAAATTCATTCTTAATAGAATATCCTGACTTTCAATAACTGATACAAAGAAGATATGGAGAATTAATGCACAATTAATACAACATAAGTAGCCCAATGCTAGAAAAATTGCCAGTTCATCATCAATGAAGAACTGATGTTTTTTTTTTCACCCATGGATGACAAATGGCAATATTGCTGCAATATATCATATTGTATCCTATAATTTCAACTTGGATAAAGACCAGAGCCATGACTCACATTAATGTAATTTATTTAATAGGGAGGAGAAATCAATTTCCTGACAATTTCAAAACAATAAACAACTTAATGTAAATATAATTCTCTGCTGTGAAGCTGCTTTCATAATAAGGACGATTTTTCCATGTGGTAATTTTCAGAGTAAATTCATTTCAAATGGGTAAAAGTGTGTTTTGTTAAATAATTGTCTTATTTTTCTAGGAATATGTTATTAATGTTATTAATAGCACACAATAAAAATTGAAATATGTCATTCTGGAGGTGTCAGGAAAGTGTACATTTTTGAATTTTACCATGTCTCAATTTCTTAGGATATAATATTACACAAGAAAATAAATTTGATTCCTATGTGACATTAGGCAAAATATATTGACTCCATGGATAAATGGATGTCCCTGTTGAATATGTGTAATGTGGAGCTGTCATTTTTAAAAGCTGTGACATTTATGCTTCAGTGATATAGTGGTAGAGATTAAATTAATAGTGTGTGCTAATGTGATTTTTAGTAGTGGTCAAACACATATCACATTCAAGCATCACACAGACAGAACTCATAATATAAGGAGTAGACTAAATTATTCAAGAAAGTTACAAAGACTACTGGATTTGTCAAAACCCTGTTATTGACTTGCCAAATGACCGTAAAAAAGATACTTCCTAATTGTTAAATTTAAATATCTGCAAAATGGGGGGGAAGCTAGGTGGCATAGTGAATAGAGCACCAGCCCTGGAGTCAGGAGGACCTGAGTTCAAATCTGGCTTCAGGCATTTTACACAAAAACTAGCTGTGTGACCTTGGACAAGTCACAACTCTAATTGATCTCCAATAGATAAATAAATATATGAAAAATGGGAATTATAATTAATATAATCTCTTTTACTGGACTATTGAGTAATGATATGAAGAATACAAAATCTTTTGAGAACTTATAAATGCATTACCTCTTTAAACAGTTAGGTGATTCAGTGAACAAAATATTGGATATAGAGGCAGAAAGATCTGACCTTAAATCCTTCCTCACATAACTTCCTAGCTATGTAAGCCTGGTCAATTTCACTAAAACACTCTTCATTCATCATTTAATTCTTCATTTAGCCACTTTCCTCATTATGTCCTCATCTATAAAATGAGGATGAAGATAGCACCAGATCCATAGGGCTGTTGCAAGGATTAAATGAGATAACATACATAAATTGCTTCACTGGTCTTAATGTACTATATAAATGTCAGCTATTTTTATTTATTATCATTGTTGCTTTTATTAATTATTACACAAGGCTCAATACAATCTGCTTCTGTAGGGATAAAATTATAGGAACTGCTGGGAAGCAAATTTGAATAAATTTAAATCTTTCCACCTATTGATGAAGAATGAAGAAGATTTTTATTTATAGCCTCTAAGAACTGAAACCAATATTTAATTATGAAGGGGATTTGGGACCCTTCACAATCTCACTCCAACATCTCTGCCCAAATTTATTTTGCACTACTTCCCTTCACATAGTCTACATTCTGGCCCAAACTACCCTCTGACCACCCTTTGTTATTTTCCTGTCCTTTTCCACCTCTTTGCCTGTTCTCGTAGCATCTCTCCTACCTCCTACCTCCAACTGTCCTCCAAGTCCAGGGCTGTCAATCACATGCCACGGATAAAAATAATTTGGAAATACTTAACAAAATAAACAAAAAGTATAATAAAACAGAGATGACATTAATGTGGGGTTTTCTAAGTCAAAATACCACCCCCCCCATATCTACTTGAGTGTGATATCATTGCTCCAAGACATTTCCTTCCTTTAAGGATCAATTTGGTGTCACTTTCTCTTTGTATCCTTCCCTGATCATCCTAAAGGGACTAAACACTTTTTCTTTAAATTTCTGCTGTTTCCTATGGATCTTCTCTTCACACCTATCTCACTTTCCTTTATATGACAGTAACTTAGTGTTGGCCTTAATATTTGTAAATTCATTTGTAGAAGGACCTGAGTCATAACTACATAACTCTTATTTGCACATGTAGGTACTTAGTAAATGTTAAATTAAATTGAATTATATCTTTTGACACGGTGAATATTTAAGGGGTAGCATACTAGGTAGAGTGCGTCAGGAGATGAGTTTGAATCCTGCCTAGATATGTATTAGTTTTAAGAGACAATATGGCATAGCAGAAAGAATACAGGACTTAGAATAAAGAAAACAAATGATCAAATCCCACTTCTGACACACACCTACTATGCATCAGACCATGTTTAAGTCACCTCTCTGGGCCTCAGTTTCCTTATCTGGAAAAGAGATAATAATACCTACAGTCCTATAGTACAGCGGTTGTGAGGATAAATTAAGATAATACATGTAAAGGTGTTTTTCTACTTTAAATTGCTATATAAAATCTATTATTATTATTATTATTTATTTTTAGCTATGGTTATGTGACCTGATCCATTAACAGCTCAGTTCCTTCATCTGTAGAACAGAATTAATCATTCACACTTGTACTATATACCTCATGGGTATTTTGTAAGAAAAGTATTTTACAAAACTAAATGTATCATGTAAAATTATCATTATCATCTTCATTATTATCAATTAATTGATGTTATCATCATTAATTGCTTCCAAGAACTACATAAACTTTTTAATTTTGTACTTAGTGGCCCTCTTCTCTAATAATAAGAGCTAACATTTATATAGTGTTTTAAAATAGCAAAGGACTTTCACATACCTTTTTTTAATCTGACATTAACTCTGAGAAACAGATGATTTTTCCCATTTTACAGATAAGGAAACTGAGATTGAGGGTTTAAAGTGATTTGTCCATAATCACATAGCTACTAAACATTTCATTTAGGAATGAAACTCGGGTCTTGACTCCAAATCCAGAACCTTATCCACAATACCATCTTTTGAACTAAAGCAAACATACATGGGAATATATTTAAAGATGCCATTTGAATTTTGTCCTTTCAGGTCCTGTTGATATTAGAGTAATTAAGAAAATAGCATCTGAAATATACATTTTACAAATCTGTAGCTGACAACAGCTTTTAGCTGGCAATATATATGGAGGTATCATGCCCAGATAAATTTAATAGGCTTACAGACTATTAAAAAAACACAATTTGGTATCCAATGATTTATCCAGCCCATATACTACACAGTGTAGGGCAATGTTGCATTTTAATTAATGGTAGCTAAGTCTTAATCACTTAGTTTTATGAACTAGTTAATACTATAGAGCACAGAGCTAATGAAGCCATAGGCAAGAGTATGATCTTATTTGACTTTACTAAGAGGAAAGATCTACTTCTACA
>NW_027185798.1:55380480-55453957 GCF_028583685.1 Petaurus breviceps papuanus | reverse complement strand
AGAAAGAAAGAAAGAAAGGAAGGAAGAAAGAAAGGAAGAGAGAGAGAAAGAAAGAAAGAAAGGAAGGAAGGAAGAGAGAGAGAAAGAGAAAGAGAGAAAGAAAGAGAGAGAGAAAGAGAGAGAAAGACAGAAAGAGAGAGAAAGAAAGGGAGAGAGAGAAAGAAAGGAAGAGAGAGAAAGAAAGAGAGAGAAAGAAAGAAAGGAAGAGAGAGAAAGAAAGGAAGAGAGAGAAAGGAAGAGAGAAAGAAAGAAAGAGAGAGAGAGAGAGAGAAAAAAAGAGAGAGGGAGAGAGAAAAAGAAAGAGAGAAAAAGAAAGGAAGGAAGGAAGGAAGGAAGGAAGGAAGGAAGGAAGGAAGGAAGGAAGGAAGACTACAAAAGCCCCTCATTCTGATTTTCATCCTAATTTTGGCACAATATTTAGAAGTTTCACGATCGGAAAGGCCCCTACACTACTGAAATCAGTGGTCCAGTCCCTATTATTGGTCATCCATTCAGAAGTCATTTGATAGAAGGTTTTCTCTCATCACTGAAACCTAGTCTTTGCTGTACTGACATATTCAGAACTCACCTAATATTTTGTTCATTAATGTGGACTCTGATGAGAAATTTCATTCTTTCCTATCACTATATAGGAATATTTTGAGTATTTTGTGACAGAAGAGACTCTGAACCTTTCAGAAATTTGATATTGTTGTTGAGTCATTTCAGCCAGGTCCAACTCTTTGTGACTTCATTTGGGGTTTTCTTGGCAAAGATACTGGAGTGGTTTGCCATTTCCTTCTCCAGCTCATTTTACAGATGAGGAAACTGAGGCAACCAGGGTTAAGTGACTTGTCCAGGATCATACAGCTATTAAATGTCTGAAAATAGACTTGAACTCAGGAAGAGGAGGCTTTCTGACTCCAGTCCCAGCACTGTGTCCACTGCGTCATCTGCTGCCCTCCACAAGTTTACATTGCATTTTTCATCTGATGTGATATTTAGAAAATTAAAACAAAAGAAAATCTGCATTCTTACCCGAGCCTGCTGAAGAATGGCTTGAGCCTGAGCTTCTTGAGCAGAGATGGTTGGTCCTTTGGAACCATCTCCACCATAGCGAAACTGTAAACATTAGAAAAGGGAAAAATTAACTTATTAAAAATTAGTTTCTATTTGCCCTGTTGGATGTAACTCCCAAGAAACTACATGAAAATGATAAAACATTAAATTTGCAGATATCACTAAACAAGTAATGAAACTGGCTGTTGGTCTTCACTTTTGCCTCCCAATTTCCCTGGCTCCTTTACATAGCTCAAATAGAAGCAATACAAAAGGCTTTAGCGACTCCTACTGTCACCTCAAACAATTTGTGTATTCCTCTGAGATGGCTTCCAATTTACTCTGTATCTATCTGATTTGTATATCATTGTTTTGCCTTCTCTTTCCCCCGTGAGAATGTGAGTTCTTGGAGGGCAGAGAAATGTATGTGTGAGTGTGTGTGTGCATGTGTGTGTGTGTGTTCCAAGTGTTTAGTACAGTGCCTTGCACATTGTAAACACTTAATAAATACTCATTGACTAATTCAGCTTTAAACTTTGCAGGGAAAAATTGAAATCAGAGAATATGCATTATACTATACACCCTTTAATGAAGTTTAATTCCACATGCACCACAACCGTGGCATTGTACCATCTCTATGAATCCTTTCTTGGACCCATAATCTTTCCTTTGTGGTGACCTTTTGTTTTGCATTCCCAATGCATTTGTTATATATTATG
The DNA here is from genome assembly GCF_028583685.1 of Petaurus breviceps papuanus. Lineage (NCBI taxonomy): Eukaryota > Metazoa > Chordata > Mammalia > Diprotodontia > Petauridae > Petaurus > Petaurus breviceps. Next base: position 55,452,200 of record NW_027185798.1, on the reverse strand, counting down.
CTACATCTACCTTTGTGTTTATCTTCTTTCCTTCCGAAGTTATAATCTCCACAAAGGCAGGGACTAAGTTTGAGGTACTCTTTGTGTTCTTCCTACTACCTAGCATTGTGTTCTAATCCAAGAGTGTCCAATTCAAACAGAAAAATATCCCTACAGGTTGTGTATTGACTTAGAAAAATACTAGTTAACATTATACTTGTATCACATTTTTATTTATTGTCATACATTTTCTATTATATTTTAATCTTTTCAGCTACAGTTAGGAACTGAGTTTGACATGTCTGATCTGTAAGTAGGTAGTTAATAAATGTGTGTTGAATTATACCACTAGTAGACTAGTGTAATAATATTTTTAGAATGAATCAATGACCTAGTAAAGGTCATTAACCAAGGCTGTCCTCCGCCCTGGAAAGAGTTTGAATGGACATGGTTTACTGTTGTTTTCTATTTTTCAGTTCTTTTTAGTCTTATCTGACTCTTCATGACCCCATTTGGGGTCTTCTTGGCAGAGCTGCTGGAAAGGTTTGATATCTCCTTCTCCAGTTCATTTTACAGATTTTGAAACTGAGGAAATGGGGTTAAGTGACTTGTCCACGGTCATATAGTTAGCATGTGTCTGAGACCAGATTTAAACTCAGGAAGATGAGTCTTCCTAACTCAAGCCTTAGCACCCTATCCACCGTACCACCTATCTGGTTCATTGATTCAATTATAAATCATTTACTCTTTTTATGGTAAGATTCTCAAATTCATATGAATACAGGATTTGAAGTGTCTTCTATATTGTGACTTTAGAGAATTTCATCTACATCAGAGGCAACATAGAAAGTGGAACAATTGCTAAATTTGATGTCAAGAGACCATATGTTTAAATCCTGGCTCTGACACAATCTACCATGTGAATCTGGGTAACAAACTGCTCTGGGTTTCCTCATCTATGAAATGGGGGGGATGGACTATACAACCTTTATAGCACTTTGGCTCTAAATAGTGCTGAGAACATAGAAGGTAATTAAAATATTTGTTGATTGATTTATATATAAATCCTTAAACTATCTGAGTATAGTATAAATCAATTCCTTACTTTACACTGGTATACCCTGCACTATAAATAGATGTATTTTTGGAAAAAGTTTTTTAATTGACCAATACTTTAAGTAAACCAGCGAAACTCTATATTTAGAAGAATCCCATTATAATTGATTTTTGGGGGGAGGGAAAACCCTGGATTTCCCTATATAGCCCAGGCTCAAAGCACAGGTGCCACCCATGGGCAAAATGCCACTAATGATTGACACAGAAGCTTTTACCTGCTGTACTTTTTCCTACCTGAGATGATTTACCCCTCTTTAGGCAGTTTGTCATACCTTCCCTATTGGGTACTCTCCACAATGGTGGTGTGACTTAGCCTGAATGTCCAAATGCCTTTAAAAGCACCTGAAGTTCAGAACTCTCAGAATCAAAAGGTTCACCAGCCTCATCCTTTCCCATTAGCAGGGATTACCGGAATGTGCTAGTATATACTACATAAGTTAAATAATTAGTTTAAGAGATCAATGACCCTTTAATTTATCTATTATCCAGATCATCATACACAGAATTTTGTAAAAGGCACATTTGTAACCTTAATGGGATGACCTGGAGCATATTAAATTAACTCTAAAGAAAAGAGAAAAATGGAAATGCTCTAGAAGACCTGCCTTTTACATTTTGCTGCCTTTGAACCTTCAAGTAGGTACTAACTCTTTGTGGAATTGAATTCAGAGCATTTTTTATCTAATCTTATTACCAACTAAATTCAGTAAGACAATAATAAGATTATGAATCTTTGAAATCAAGGTTACAAATAATAACCAAAGAAAATGGGTGCTCAGTAATATTATTAATGTTATTTATGAGAATCAACACTTAAGGTAGATGGGAGAGATGGGTAAGAGGAAATAAATCTATTTAGAGGATTAATCAAGAAATTAGATGACATAAATAGGTTGTTGGGATTTTTGCCCAAGTAAGACATTTCAAAAAGTTTCACTGAGTTTGATGACATTTTGACTAACTTTTGAAGTTTCGCTTTTTATCCCCTGAAATAAGAGACTTGACCATTTAAAAACATTATTGACGTATTGTTTTAACATTGCAAACATTTCCAGATTTAACAAGTTCTCCTGTAGCAAAGTAAAATAATAAAGGGAAACTAACAACAGAATGAGTGATCTCATCTGAAAGTATGTGCAATATTCCTCAACTATGGCTCCCCAAAATGCTAATTTTCAAGTATTTTTTTAAACTAACAAAGATCTATATTAGCTTTCTAAAATTGTTTCATAATACATAGTATCAACAATTTTATGGCTATATAAAAATACTTACTGGTAACATTAACATGGTACCAGGAGGGCCAGGTAAACCATCAGCCCCTGGTAAACCAGGACGTCCAGCTGGGCCCTAGGTGTGAAAATGGAAAATATTAAAAAATTCATCAAGACTTATTACCTGTAGTATATCATGTTATAATATAAAGCTATATAAGATAATTCTTTTGTTTAATTATTTCTTTTTAAATTCCATCTTTATTTGTCTAACATGCACAACTGGATATTTTCCTATATGTATTTTACTTATAATCATAGATGGTTTTAATAATGGTCCAAGATGTAATGTACACAATATATATTTAAATTGCCCCAGATATTGATTTAGTAGTAAACTATATAACTTGAGAGACTATACACATCTTTCTGAGAATGATCTAAATATTTATGACCAGTTAAACTAGGGAAAAGTAGATAAATCAAGTTCATGTCTTGAGATGGACCTAAAATAAATAATGAGTTTGATTTCAAAGTAAAATCAATTTTTAATTTTTACAATTTGGTATTCTAGTTCATGTAAATAATTCCTGAAAATATTAAAGTGTAAATAAATTATATAGGTAGAAATTATTAAAGACTAGTTTTATGGGTGGGTTTCATGTATACATTAATACATATAAAGATTAAGAAATGAGAGAGTAGCCATGCCTGTGGACTAAGCTAAGAAGAGTATAATGAAACCACATTCTGAGGTTAAATCTTTTGCACAGGTGCTTATATTTAACCCCAGTGAAGCAGGGTGGAAGCATATAAAAATACACAAATATTAAAATAAGCAAATTGAATGCAATTTACACAACATTTATGAAAAGCTGTATTTCTTTTTTTAATAGTAACTTTTCTAGTAAATGAACGCAGCGTTCCAAATGTTCTGCCATTACAAATGCAAGCATCAATTTATTTGATAAGATTAAACACTTTTATCCTCTAGCAGTAAGACTGGCTTTCAAATTATTTTCAAAATCTAACTTATACTAAAAAAAATTAATCATAGAGATTTACAGAAAAAGGAATTAGACTGCTTGACTCCAAATACCAATGAGTGTAAGTTATGGCGTAGGTGGGTGCAGAACTCAGGTTTCATTTCAATGTGGTGTTCCTCCATTAAGGGAAGTCTAAATGATCCCTTACTAGGGATGTTTTAAATGGGATTCATGTTTTGGGGAGGGATGGTTTCTGGGGTCTCTTCCTAATTCAGTTGTCCTATGAACAATGAATCTCTGATGATACGACTTTCAGGCATGTCAGTGCTTAAATATTTAATACTGGGTTCTCAAGTAGTTGAGTCATCATATAAGTACTGAAATTAGTCAGGAATAAAAGTTACTTAGGTGATGGTCCTGAGTATAAGTGGAATATTTTCATATTTTAATTTATACTTTGAAAAGGTAAATTATCATTTCCTAATGTTCAGTCAATAGACTTGTTTCTTCTACAGAATATATATGAAACCTTTAGAAAGAATTTTAATTACTCTAGCATTTATTGGACACTACTGAAGAAAACAACAACTTACCCTTTCACCAGGATCACCAGGAGGTCCAGTGGGGCCTTGCAGACCAGGGGGACCCATGAGACCCTATGAAGAAATAAATTACAAGTCCAATGTCTTATTACTAGTATCTTCAATATTCATAACAATACTCTAATTAAAATTAATGTTATAAACATACCCTTATGACATTAACAATTGGGCTTAAAAAGCCCCAAAATATAATACCAGCTTTGTATCAAACTCTGCTTTAATGTATACATATATATGTACAGACATATACCATGTTTCCCCGATAACAAGACACTGTCTTATTAATTTTTTTTGGACAGAAAAACACCAGAGGGCTTATTTTCAGGGGAGGGCTTATTTTAATGAACATTGACAGCAATTTTAATAAACAGGTAAATGTGAACAAAAAAATGTATCTTTATTCAATAATGAATTCAATAAAGAACAGGATGATGAGCTCACTGCTGCACCTCTGATTGGATGCAGCTTGGAGTGCGGCATGCGTTTCACCCGGGGACGGGGGGACGGTGCATACAGAGGGTACCATAATGTAGCGTGTAGCGCAGGGGATCACCTTCACTACAGTAGCAATCTCAATAGGGCTTATTTTTGGGGGAGAGCTTATTTTAGAGGAATCTTACACAGTAAGGGGAGGGCTTGTTTTCGGGATAGGTCTTATTATCAGGGAAACACGGTATATATACACATAGATATATAGTATATCACTATGTATTGATGAGTTATTATTCTTATCATTAATTCATTCTTTCATGGAGTTACTAGGTGAGAAAAGAGATATTTAAAAAAACTTTATTTACTATTACATATGAGCCAATGGAAGGGGAATCACCAGAGAGCTGAGTTAGATTTCTGCTGGTGACACTGACTGGCTGTTTGACCATGTTCAAGTCATTTTATCTTCATAAGTGATTATTTTTATAAATATGCATATGTACCATAACAATACTACACTTATTAGTCTGATTTTACACATGAAAAATAGAAGTAGTTTAGCACAGCAGAGAATCCGAAAGAATTGGGTTCAAGTTCTGTCCCTACCGGGAACCCACACTGAGCTGCTGATTTGTAATTTCATTGGCATAAGGAACTCCTAAAAAGGAAATTTCCTCTTTTGATGTATAAAGACAAGTTCTGTGAAACATGTTTTTAAAGAGCTGTATGGGACAACTTCTTCCAGATAAGAGCCAATATGTGGAAGATACTGAACTTCTCAGTGCTGAGGGTGGGTCCCTCCTCTCTGCTATACTTCTCCATTCATCATATGTAAAACAGGATAATACTTACATAACACACCTCACAGGGTTGCTATAAAGATCAAATGAGATAATGCATGGAAAGTACTTTGCAGACTTCAAATTTTTATATGTTAATTCTATTTATATGCTATTCTAATTATCATTGTAAAATTAGGTTGAATGATATAGTGACAATTTTTTAAAAAAAGAAGTAAAACTTATTTCACTATATTCTTTAAATAATGTAAAAATCACCAAGGTAATATATTAATTCAGGTGATATCAGCAGAAATTAAAACCCAATACAGTGTCTAACATGTAGGAGTAGCATAAATATATTTATAATTATTATTGTAATGGTCATTGAAAATAAATATTTCAATAAACTAAGGAAAACTTTTAAAATGTATTAATTCAAAGACAAGTGTAAGTAACTAACTGATCAAGACAAACTATAAAGAAAAAATAGTTTAAAAAACAGAATTTTAAAATGTTCACATACAGCAGGTCCAGCTGGTCCTGGTGGCCCTTCAATAAGCATCCCCTATATTAAAAAAAATGACATAATTATTATCTTTGAGAGAAGCCAAAAAAGCATGCAAATCTTTTATTTGACCCTTGAAAATAGGTGTTTTAGTTTGTTTTTTCCACAGAGTCTAGCACAATATTTAGCAAAGAGTAGGCCATTAAAAAATTATCATTGGATGACTTCAAATCAACAAGTATTTATTAAATGCCTATTATGTTCTTGATATTGAGAATAAAAAGATACAAAGAAAATTATGCCTAATGTTAAGAAGTTTACATTCTGATGAATGGAAATAATTTGTACACAAATAAACAATGTATACATTGTAAATACAAAGTCATTTTTTTGGGGGGAGAACAGTACTATCAAATGGAAGAAAGTCTCAAGAGATGCCTTCTTTCATGGGAGGTGGCATTTGAGCTGAGTCTTAAAAGGAGAACTGCAGTGAAGACTTGGAGGCAGTCCGTGGAATGATATTTAAGTAAGAGGGACGGTGGATTTTCACTCTCATTTTGTGATGTATATGGTCACTGCTCGAAGAAGTTCTGTCTAGAACAAAGACTGTATTTAAAAGAGTACTGAAAAATCAGTCTGAAAAACAAGTTGGAGCAAGCTAATGATCTCACTTTAATTGGAATGATCGAATACTACACTATAGGATTTTTATGATCTTCTTTTCTCCATAAAATCATATAATATTCTCACCAGCAAACTTTTTTTTTAGCACTTAGTAAGAGCAAAACACTGGTCAACACTAGGGTTACTAAAAGATCAACAAATGTGTAAAAAAACACAATATACCTTCTCAGAGTTGAGTTGAGGGCACTAGGAAATATATGCGCATTACAATTACATTGTAAATATAATTACTAATACAAGAACATGTATGAAAAGAATGTTTTCACCTTCACCAATAAATAATACAAAGTTCAGAAGCAGGGAAGGGAGTAACTGTAGACTGCAGTACTCAAGGACATGAAACTTAAGGTGATCTTTGAATTAAATGTAAGACTTAGAATAATCAGAAAAGATAGGCAGAGGAGCTCAGATGGGGCATTGGCCTAGAGGTGGTAATTCTCACTGTGTATCTGATTTGTGTGAGAAAATGCAATCAAACATTTATACATTTTCCTTAATTTTAAAAATATTTTGATGGTAAAAAATATCCCAACACAAAAATAATAAAATCCATGATTGAATGAGAGTGACTACTTTATAATTTGGATATCTTTCACCTAAATCTTAGTGGATTTCATTATTAATTTTTAAAGTGATGACTTTGGATTGTTCAAAAACAAGCAATGAGGAATTCTAGAAATATTTAATAAAACTCATAAAATTATTTTTTTTTCTGAATGCCTTCTTGCCACGAACCATTTCATTTAGTTCTCTAATTATAGCACATTGATTTCAGGAGTTGAATTTCCAACATAACAAGGAATATAAAATGTATTTATTATTGTGGCCCTAGAGTGGATTTTGGTAGTTGAAGGCATTTATTTTTCAATATGACATGGTAAGACATGAAGTGAGAATAATACTTCCAAAGCTGAGTCTATGGCTGTGAGCAACAACGTTGTAATGATAACAAACAGGATGGAAACAGGAACAACTTTAGACATGAGAGATAAGAATACTGGTTCTTATGAATGGTATCAACATTAGTTTAAAATATACTTGCTTGTCATAGTGGTAAAGATTTCTATTTCAAGAAAATGTTGCAAATTATAGGCAGTTTAAGTAATCTAGAAATAATCTAACTTAAATGATTTCCTAAAATATAATTTCAGATGAAATACTGACCTCAAAATGTCTACCTCCTTGAAATGATTAAACAAAGGAAAAGCTAAGATGAAAAAAAAAAGATTGCTTTGCAAATCTATATTTAGTTGTAAATAAAATTATACCATTTAGTAAGCTAGCTGTATGCTTTTAATTGTAATCTTTTTTTAATGCTAAAAGAAAATTCACTCTAAAAACCTTCAATAGTTTGTGGGAAGCCTCTGGTCCACCACCCTACATTTTTTCTACCCATGCCACATGTACTCAGCAACAACAAACTTTTTCTTTTTTACCGTACCATTTTTTTCCCCCATGGTAGTATATACCATGAGCACAGGACCATCTCCAACTTTAAGCTACCTACATTTTCTGGGTTGCCATATACACCACACTGTGGTCATAGACACAATATTATACCCTCAGAATCAAAGGATCAATTGCCCCCAAGTTTGGAAAGCAGGAGAACGCTCATTGAAAGTCTCTGTCATGAATGAAGCTGCCATGATATTTAAATCAGTAACTTTCAATCAAGTTATGTGACTTGTCAATTTCCTGAGAAGCAGCTCACCACTTGTGTTGTTGGATCTAGATGGGTGTCACCCGAAGAGGAGACTACACGAGGGTACACTTTGCTACCTGATGGACTCTCATAAAGGAGCAATGCAATCCCAATACCCCTAACATGCATCATGATTTTTACGTAACATGCTAGATACTAGGACCCTGGGTTCCAGTCCTGGCTTTTCCACTAATTTGGATGAATTATTTTACCTCTGTGCTTCTCAGTTATCAAACACCTTCCAATTAAATAAAATGTTTTCCTCCTCCTTCTCTCTCTCTTCTCTTCTCTTCTCTTCTCCTCTCCCCCCCTCTCTCTCTGTCTCACACACACACACACATGCCCATAGCCAGCCTATGTCAACCTGAGACAGGATTTGGAAAAGTAGGTAACTCTGTGCAGAGTTTGCCTCACTATTCACTCTCACACACTCCTTCATGATTTAAATTCTCTTTACTATGGTATCTAGAAAGGCCACTAGCTCAATAATCAGGAGATATAAGTTGAAGGCTGAGATCTTGTTGAACAGATGAATTGGGATAAGTCCATTAATCTCCCTGAACTTCATGGTACAGCAGAGTGATGACTGACTAGAGTCTGAGAACTTTGATTCAAGTATCACCTCTGATATTTACTTCCAGTGTGAACTTTGACAAGTCATTTAACCTGCCTGGGTCTCAGTTTGACCCTGGGTAGAATGGGGGAGTTTGGACTAGGTCCCTTCCAACTCTCAATCTATGATCCCATGAGCTGTGAAAATAAGGGTAATTATATGACCTCTACAACTTACTCCCTCATCCCCATCTCAGATCTGCTGGCCTAACTTCCTCTCATGATAGTAAGCTACATAAACGTACTGATATCACTGCTTTAAATTCTAGAGAAGCTGCATTCATGCAAGAGAGAATTTGGATCAACATTCTCCTTTTTTCACAAAGGCCAGGAACACGTAGCCCTTTGTTTCGGTAGGCAGAACATTGTGCCCATGTCTGTAGTGTAGTGTGGACCAAACAAGAAAGTTCAGGAAGTCTGAAGCTGAAGGAGATTCCATGATCATAGCATATAACCACATAACTATAGAGCCATGCTGCATAACTATATAATCATAAGGAAACACTCAGTGAATCACAAAATCTGCTAGCAGCTATAGAAATTTAGATTTTGCTTTTAATTGTTGCTATGTAGAGTTTCTGTATCATCATGATCTACTTGGTAATTGGCAATATCATAAATTATAAATGCTTTGACTAATACTATCTTCAGCATGATCCAATAACTTCAAATTACAGGTAACAAAATAATCACCTAAAGAACATAATCACATTAAACTTTAAAACATGTCCTCATGAACACTCACAGGTTCAACCACAGCTGGTTCTCCTTTCTGTCCCTTTTCCCCATAGGCACCATGGCCATGTATCTGTCCAAAGAAAAAATAAAATAAGGGTTAAATATGTTTGATAATACAAAACAGTTGCCATTAAAATTGACTGTAGTGGCTTCAATATTTTTAAAGACATATGTTACATGTAATTTTAAAAGAATATAACTAGCTTAGATAAAATAGAGTATGTGAGCTGATTTTTTTTATTAAATCCAGAAATGATGTGAATTATTGTGTCCATCACAATATACTGCAGTAAAATCTTAACTTGGCATTTCAATGAATATATTTAAGCTATCATTAAACAAAGTATTAAGACAAAATAGTGGTATATAAACAGAGTTAATACTTGGTAAATTGACATTATGATTTTAAATTAAGAAATGTGAAGACACATTGGTAACATTTCTAGTTAAAATTATGTAAATGAACTTTTAACTTTTAATTAACTTTGAATTTTTAGTTCTTTAAATGAACTTCACAAAAGAAAGGAGATGTCATTGTAATCATACTTATACAGAAGAGCATGTAGAGTGTTTTGTGTGGGGTTTGTACTCATAATGTATGTACTCATTAGTTGTACTCATAATCCTCTTAGGAAACAAAAAAAAGTTAATATCTCAAGGCTGAAAGAATAGTAAGACCAATGTGAAAAGACTTAAAAACAAACACAAACAACATTCATGGATGGCCTGATACCAACTTACGCTTGTTTCTGTGATATCAGTTTCAGCTGGTACACCTGGACCAAATTCTTCATTAGTAGGACTGGTGGGTTTATCTTCATATTCCTTATATTCATAAAAATCATATTCTCCTAAATCTCCATCTACCAGAAGATCAGAATCCCTGCCGTCTATTCCTTTGCTTTCATATTGGTTATCCTCGATTTTTTTTCTCTGGGAATCATAATCCTCTCCAGTTATATATTCTTCAGTAAATACTTCTTCAACTGGATCTTGCTATTTATTCAAGTAGTAAAGGATTGGAGAACATGAGGGTTATTGTTAGTAAAGCAATTAAAGCATTTGTTGATACCAGATGGCAATATATCATAAGAAGTTAGGTCATTAGCATTCTAGCATGTCTGTTGTTTTTGTACCTGAAGGCCTAGAAAGTTTAGCCTTTCAGGAAAATTGAAAGGTATTTCAATAAATTAGAAGAAATACTGCTTTCAAGTTGTTTACTTTCCTAGGGCGCTTTGCAAATATCTCACATGAAACTGAACATGTGTATTTGCCAGATCAATTGTGAACTGCCATAGTGAGTCAGTTCAGTTTCATATGTTCAAGATCAAATTTTGAACAAGTAAAACTGAAAATAAAACATGAAAACACATACACAATACTTTGGAAAAAATTCACACAGAACACTTTTAGGGAAGGCAATTGTTCCATTTATGGGTTCAGTATTTTTTACTATTGTGAACAACATTCGATGCAAGGTTAAACATTTCAACTTTCATAAATATAATAAAATATTATATATCAGCATGTGTAATATTTTATATATTTGCAATGATTTTGCAGAACATTTAGAAAGGTGAGTAATAGTTCTCACAAAGTTTTTATTTGGGATGATGGAAAGCAAGAGAAATTCTAAATGGATTCTGCAAAATTCGTTGAAAAATAAGTTGAAAAAATTTTATATCTTTATATAATCCTTGCATCTTCTAGTTGCTTATTCAGGAAATAGCAAAACACAAAGCAGTGATTTAAAAGTACTAATTCTTTCAATGGTATCTTATCTGAGATGTACAGAAACAAGCTACAAAGATATATTTTACCCTATAGTCAAAAAGAAATCCTCGAAAAGAGAAATAGTAAACTGTTATCACAAGTGTTTGATTTAAATAATGCACTTGTATTTTTGCTAAACCAAATGCTTTTATCCTGTTGCATTATGAATGTTGTGAATTAGATACCAGGACAATAATGAATGAAGTAGATTTTTTTTTAATTTTGCACAAAATTATGTCAGTTAAGACACTAATTTTGTGATCACAGGCTGAAGCAAAAGACCTTTTGATAGCAAAATTAATGCTTGTGGATGAGAAAATCATATTGTATGTTGAGCTGATTATTATGCTAAAAGCTAGGACTTTCATGACTATATCAAGAGATAATTCTGTGACCTTTGGGAAGACATTTACCTTAGATATGTCTTAAGTTTCTAGCCTCCAATAAAACTGTTCAAAAATAGAAGTTATATTTCATATTACCATTTCATAGATATGCTTTGGTGTTAAATAAGAATAAGGCAGAATCTACATGGAGCTGTCACATTAGCAATAGCATCTCTTAATTATATTTTTGATATGTCATATCCAATGTCATTTCCAATCAAAATTTTGTTCTTTATTCTTTGGGAGGGAGTATGAAAATATGATTTCATCAATCTTAATGTAGCATAGAGCCTGATACATGACATTTGGTTAATAAATCTTGTTGAACTTTTAAAAATGAATGTGGCAAAATTATAAAAACCAAGCTAGGCCAAATAAGTAACAGTAAGTCTGTCCTCTAAGTATCATTACAGAAAGGTTCTTCATCAAAAGTTTGGTTACTGGGTATATATGGTGTGATATGTGTATGTATGTATACACACACATATACAACACACACATACATATGCATATATATACACACACACATATATATGATCTGACATGTGTATGTGTGTATTCGTGGGTACTTTAAGCATTAAAGTTGCTAAAGGCATACATATATGTCAATTTTCAAATGTTTACATTTAAAAATAAATGTTTCTTTTATGTAGTTTCTGAAACAGAAGCTCAGCAATTTAGAATGTAATCCTCTGCTATGGATCATGTATTAAAGTCAAATGTCATAAAACTGAATATTATCTATCCACCTAAAGCTTTTTAAAACAGTTAACACAGATTTAGTCAGAACAAGGATTCTCTAAGAGTAGGAAATAAAGTTAAATGAGTCAGTAAAAATATAAGAAGATGGAAGGAAGGGAGAGTAATATAAAGGGCAAAGAGGAGGAGGAAGAGGAGAGAAAAAAAAAAGCCTGGAATAATGAGATGAGAATGGGGCTCAAAGACCATTGACAAGTCTAAGTTCCAATACCACTTCTACCACTTCTGGGCTATAAGAAGCTAAGGGAGTCATTTAAGTTCTCTAGGCCTTAATCTTTTTTATCTGTAAGGTGAGAATGATGAATAAGATGATCACTCAGATCCTTTTGACCTTAAAATTTGGGGGTTCTAAGTAAAATATTTCTAGGTTAAGACTTTCATATTTCATTTTCACTGTGAACAATAAGAGAAATTCTCTATAAAGTCATTTAAAACTTTTGGGCTTACATCAATTTTATGATCAAATTCTGACCGGTAATTCTTGTAACTTTTTATATTAGAACTATGGCAGTTACCCTTAGCTTCTGGTTTAAAGGATTATGATACATATGATGTGATTTATCTTGTAGTAAATTTGTTTTTGTACATCTAAGATTTCTTAAATGAACTATCTGAAAGACATTTATAATTAGTCATTATTACTCCCCAAACAGTTGATTAAGCATATTTTAGCTTTGAAAAATCAGTTTCAGAATGTCTTATTACATATTCATAAAAAAGTTGGTCAGCACATTGTGCTTATTTCTTTAACCAATGGAATAATCTAACTTCGCCAGTAGATGAATTTTTTTATTTCAATTGTATTTCTATCTTTTATTTTCCCCCCAAACTTAAAATATTGAGTCATCTACATTTGCAACACATTGGAGAAATGTTGGCCACTCACTTCAATAAACAACAAAGGAAAGGAAATCTGCCAATTCAGTGTCATTGTACTGGAATCACTATGACGCAAAGCATCAGAATTGGCTGACTTTTGAAATGAGTTATTTTAAAGAACTACAGAAAATTTGTAAGCATTTTTCTTACCTTGGAAAAAAGCATGAAAAGATAGGATCTTTCAGATATTATAGATTTCTCCCAGAGTTAGATATCAAGCAATATTATATTGCTAAAAAATACAGGGGCAGCCAGGTGGTGCAGTGAATAGAGCACCAGCCTTGGAGTCAGGAAGACTTGAGTTCAAATTCTACCTCAGACAATTAACATAAAACTTGTGACCTTGGGCAAGTCACTTAACCCCAATTGCCCTCCCTTCACCCCTCCAAAAAGCAAAACAAAATAAAACAAAACAATCAAAAGTAAGTTCTTTCAATATCTATTACCTCATTTGGTCCAGAAACCCGCCTAGGATTTTCAGTGTGGTAGCTTTCAGATGTTCCATAGTTGTATTCTTGAAAATCATCAACAACATTTGCCTAATGATTAAAGTTCAAAAAGAAAACTATTATTAAGAATATTAGGTAATCAAAAAATTTTACAGGAATCATTACTTAATTGGGTTATGGTATTAGCCAGAGACTTATTAATCTAGTTGGGTTAGGACTGTGACTCATTATCAGAGATCTTCCGGTCTTGATTTTGGAGAGATCTTGATTTGTCTTTTCATTGCTACCTTTACCCCTAGTCTGCCTCTGGCTGCAGCCTGGTAACTTTTCTTCTTCTTGGATGCATTTTTTTCAGATTTGGGGGGCGTGACCTTTTTGGATTTTCCCTTTGAATTACTGGCCACTGTCCTCTTCTTCTTTTGGGAATTGGATTTCTTTTTCTGCAAAATGTGGTGAAAAATGCAAGGGATAACATAAATAAAATGAAAAGGGAATTAGCGAGTATAAATGAAAGGAAAACTAAAGTAAAAGTAAAAATGACCAGCCATTTTTCACGTCTCCTTCTGTCAAATAAAAGAAAGTAATTGATGCTCAAGTGGAAAAAAAAGACTGCATGGAAGGAATATGACGAGTCTGACGAATGAATGATGACATGACAAACCACATGAAGACAAACAGCAGGACACCACAGAAAGGCTTTTTAATTGTTACCTCAGTTTGTGCTATGGTTTCCTCAATTAGTGTGGGTCCCTCTGTTACACTTTCAGCCTCTTTATACTCTGCTTCCCCATACTCATAGTCATATTCGATAATATCTTCAGGTGCATACTATATCGCAGAGGAAAAAAATTAGGCAACTATGTTAACAGCAAGATATGATGTTAGCAGTGGTGGAAAGAATTTTCTTAACTTTTACTCACAGTAAAAGTTAAGGGGCAAAGCAATATTGCTCTTTTGGGAAAAAAGTTAGAACTATTGTATTTTCTTCATAATAAAATACAATAATGATGAAAAGAGAGTTTATTGATTGAGGAGAATATAAGATAGGAGTTAGGATATTCAAAAATTAAATATTTGGCAATTAATTTGATTTGAACATATTTCCTTGTGCACAGTCATCATAAAATAATGTTATTTCAGATGACTATATTGGAAAATGTTCATGAGCAAGTATCTGACAGTATTTTTAATAGGCACACATCATTTTTTTCCACAAACACCATCCCTGAATGAAATATGTTAAGAATGTCTTCCAAAAGTGAGTCAATTTCATTAACTAAATCATTTCAAGGCAAAAGTTTACTGCCAAAAATAAGCCATCTTCCAAAATCTTCATTAAGTGACAATTAACTATGGTACCTGAAATGATTATGACTCATGACATATTATGAATAGTAAAATAGTTCATTTTCAGATGAGCTAACAAGAAAGATGACTGAACCAATATGTGCAAACCATTAATAATCCTTGAGCATCTAAGTAGGATTGAATGGTCATGTGGTACAATCGGAAAATCCTGTAATGATTTCAGAGGATCTGGGTTCCAATGCCCTATTACTACTGTGAACTTGAGCTAGTTAACCTCTCTGGGCCACATATTCCTCATCTGCAAAATAAGGGGACTGGACTAATAGATGTCCTAGGTCTTTGAGCCTGAGAGGGTTGAAAATATACTAGATGACAGCATCTAAAAGGATGCTTTTGGATCAAGTGAGTATGTTGGTCTAAATCTCATAAGATGAAATTCAACAAGGATAAATATAAAGTCTCACATTAGGGTACAAAATATTAACTTCAGAAGTATTGGGGGTGGCTAGGTGGTACAGTGAATAGAGCACCGGCCTTGGAGTCAGGAGGACCTGAGTTCAAATCTGGCCTCAGACGCTTAACACTTACTAGCCATGTGACCTTGGGCAAGTCACTTAACCCCAACTGCCCTGAATTCCCCCCTCCAAAAAGCAAAAAAAAAAAAAGGACAATATGGGAGGGGCCTGAATATATCATAATTGTTCTAAAGAAAAAAATGGATATTTTGGTGAACCACAACCTTAATATGAGCCAACAATCTGATTTGGCATCCAAAAACTGATATAATCTTAGACAACATGAAGAGGGGAAGAGAATCCAGAAAAAGAGGTGATAGCACTGCTACTCTATACTCATCAGAGCTCATCTTCAGAACTATACTCAGTTCTCAGCACTAAGGCTTAAGAATGGCATTGATAGAGAGTATCCAGGAGACCAACAAAGATATTGTTTTTTAAGTCTTGAGTTCAAGACATATGAGGACTAGTTGAGTAAACTTTGCATAAACAGCCTGAAGTAAAAAAGGGGGACCCATGATGGCTATGATATTTGAAATATTTGAATTTGAAATTCAATATTTGAAATTTTTTAAATTCTGGCATGTGGAATAAGGACTTTGCTCATTTAATTTGGTCCCAAAGATCAGAATCAGGAGAAATGAACCAATTTTAAACAACTTTAATGAAAGTTGCAAAAATGTTTATTTAGCCTTCATGTCAATGAAAACTTTGTAATAACTAAAGCTGTCCAAAAGTGGAATATATTGGCTTGAAAGATTGAGGGTCGCTCTCCTTGGAAGTCTTCAAGCAGAGGTTGGATAACCACTTATTAGGTATCTTATAGTGGGATTATTTTGTCACAGTTTGACTAGATAGTTACCAAGGTCCTTTCCAACCTTCCAACTCTCAAATTCTTTGATTCTGTGATCCCTATCATACATTTAAGAGCTAGTGAAAAGTGCCCACAAATCTATTTAAAGCAGGATTTTTTAAGTTAAGTTACATGAGCTTTTTTTTTTGAGGGATAAAGGCAAGGCAATTGGGGTTAAGTGACTTGCCCAAGCTAGTAAGTATGTAAAGTGTCTGAGACTGGATTCGAACTCAGGTCCTCCTGACTCCAGGGTCGGTACTCTCTATTCACTGTGCCACCTAGTTGCCCTATGTACAATAGTTCATGAACTTTATATGATAAATGGGTTTCAATATAACTGGTTTCCTTTGTAAGCCTATATACTTTCTTTAATGCTTTAAAAGCATTGTTCTGAGAAAGGGGTTATAGGTTTTCTAAAACTTCATAGGGGCTCATGACAAAAAAAATGTTGATAATCCCCAGTCTAAAGTATATCTTAATCATAAAATCATGACTTCTGTCAATTTAAGGAGGGTCCAATGTTGCATTTCTATCAATTTAAGGAGGATCAAATATTACTTCATTACCATTATAAACAAATAAACATACCTAAAATAGTTCATGAAATTAAGAAGACAATGAGTCCCTACTTGTGTGAACCTTGCCTAGATTTAAAATAATAATAGCCCTAAACTAGCAACATGGTAGACTTCTCTGATGTAGTCATACTAGATAGTTTAGCCTAGAGTTTTAATGGCACATAAGGAAAAGAGTCTCATATGTATATGTGTGACTTATTTTCCCATTTTACTATGAAGTAATTGAATTGAATGCATAATTCTTTATATTGACCTAAAATCTGTCAAATTGTGACTATATTATATTAACAACACACTTTCAAAATTCTTGCTTTTTCATTTAATTCTATTATTGCAGTAATAGTTCATCATTTTCTTTAAAAGAATGTTTCAAATAACTACATACAGTGCCTATATTTGACATTAAATTATTATATAATGCTAGGAAATTTGGTGTGCAAAATATTAATAAGCAATTAAACAAAGCAAATGATTTTTAAAACAAAATGTTCCATTTTAAAAGTCATGTGAATTTTGAAAAGCTTCTGAAGTGAAATGGAAATAAGTAAAGGTGTTTGAGGCACATAGAATTTTGCCCAATGAATAGGAAAACATATAGGTTTGTAAAGTGAGACTGCAAATTCATGCGAAAGTTATAGATCATTCAATTTTACCTTTCCCCATGTAGGAGAAAATCTATGTTTGCCAATGATCTCTCCACTGAATCCAAGTGTGATTTCACAGGGAATTTCCTGTGGTGAGCAGGCAATAATGCTCTTGCTGCAGAGAAAGTTGGAACTATGGAGACATTTCAAGGAGCTGAGATATTGCAGGGTTTCCCTCTTCCAGCTCAGCATTCAAACAAAGGTGTTTGTCAATACCTCTCTTCCCCTTAGTTCCAATCTGCTAAGCTGGGAGATGGCTCTGGTTTAGGAAGAATGCTTCTTACTTCACACCTGTGAGCAACTTAGGTTGCCCCAAGTACCCCTTGTTTTCTCTTTAAATCATTATGCAAAGGAGGAAAAGGTATTCTAGTAAGCTTGGTAGTCAGATAAAAAATGTTCATTGTATATAAATATAATTCAGTGAATAAACATTTTAAAATACTTGTTTGTTAAACATATTAAATATATTATATATGCATTTATTAAACATATATTTATATATTCATATATATATATAATGTAATAGAGGTTTCTTCTTTTGCTAGCTTAATAAAAGCCTTGAAAAAGAAACACTTTCTTTCCTTCCAATTAATAGACTTGGAAACTAGTCCTAGCTCTTGCTAATACCTAGTTATGATTTTTGGCAAGGTCACTCCCCCTCTCTGGGCCTCAGTTAACTTACCTATGAAATGACGGGGTAAGGATGAGATAGTTATTTCTAAGAGACTTTGAAATCTAAAATTATATCATCCAACAATTCAAATGGATTGATTTTGTTAATTTGAGTTAGAATCCTGCCTGAGACAAATACTAGCTGTGTGACCCTGAGCAAATCTCTTTCACCCTCACATATGTCATCTATAAAATTGGGGTAACAATACTAACTTTTTTACAGGCTTCTTGTGAAGATCAAAAGAGATATTATAAATAAAACACTTCACAAATCTTAAAGTATGGGATAAATAATAGAAATTTGTAGCTATTTAATAAGATTATACTACCACCATAAGGTCATAGACTAGAAAAGCAAAGAGAAACACTAGCAATTATTAGCATTATAACATACAACCAAAGCTGGGATATACCTCCCACAGCAATAGTGAACTCATATCTCAAAATCATTGCTTAGTCTACTATAAAAATTATTTTCCTTCCAATCTCCCTCATTTATCTGTTCTTTATCTTTTTTTATCTTATTAAGAGAGATTACCCCTTTATGTATGTATGTATATATGTGTGTGTGTGTGTGTGTGTGTGTGTATAAAATGTGGGATATATATGTGTGTGTGGGGAGAGAGAGAGATAGAGAAAGAGAGAGAGAGAAGAAAAATCACTTCATTACTGGGATTATACAATGCACTAAAATATTGAATGCTAAATTACAATCAATAGTCCTACAGACCCATTTACGCTAATTTCCCCTTTCCGGGTATCCTTTATATTGCAAGAAAATACTACGATAAATTATAAGAAAGGGGTGGTGGAAAATGATGTCCTAGGGTAATAAAATGAGCTCAAGCTCAGTATAAAAATTACTCTAGATAACAAATGTTGGGAAAGAACCAGGCAATTTTCATTTAGTTCTTCTATCTCTGACATCCTGCCAGTTTCTATAAAATGTTGGGGTCAAGAATTAGTTTTAATAACATACCCTAACATTACATCCAAGCAAATATTAGTACACAAAAATGCACTATCTGGAGCACAATTCTAATGTCCAAAAGGATTTCCTTATATGACTATTTTCTTAATTTAAAACCAATTCTCACGCTAAAAGGAAGACTCTGGGGAAAATTACTTAATATCTCTGATCTAAATCTACATGCATTCTCAATAGAAAGATTCAGCCGAAACCAGTCAATATATATTTAGATAGAGGAGAAAACATTGTGTTGTCTGTTTCTGAGAAACTATAAAATGTCTTGATCTTTAAATCCATGCCAGATTCTTTCAAGAATCTCTCTCTCTCTCTCTCTCTCTCTCTCTCTCTCTCTCTCTCTCTCTCTCTCTCTCTCTCTCTCTCTCTGGCTCTGTCTGTCTCTGTCTTTCTCTCTCTTTCCCTTTCTCTTTCTTTCTCTTCTTTTGGCTCAGAGCTATATAGGATCTTCCAGTAATAGCCTTAAAGAGGGGTTTTGAAATATTAAGTGATTTGACCAAGGTCACACTGGAAATATTTGTTAGTGGAACCCTGATTGGCCTGACTTAGAAGAGAACTTTCTATCAGTATGCTACATTGTCTCATTTAGATCTTTTATTCATGAAAACTATGAGCCAATGCTCCATCTATATTCCTTGCAACTCAGAACAATCTGACAGATGTTTCATTCTAGATAGATAGATAGAGGATAAACATAGATAGATAGATAGATACATAGATAGATAGATAGATAGATAGATAGATAGATAGATAGATAGATAGATGGATAGATGGATGACGGATGGATGATAGGTGAAACACTTGTTTACTGTGTATGTGCACAGCTAGAAAAAAATTATCATTACTCTTACACAAAATGATTAAATGTTTAATTATTTTTACTTTTCTTCTCAGAAATATGCCAGAAAGATCACATTTCTCCTAGAATTTCAAATAAAGAGGAAGGAAATTAAGTACTTAGTCTTGTCTATGGCAATTACATATTATTATTTTAATTTGTTGAGTCAAATTTTTTCACAAGAAATGTTTTAATCCTGCAGACCCTACTGGAAGTTTACATTTTTTCTAACTTACTAAGTAGTAATAAAGTAGACAGCACCTAGATAGGATGAGGAAGATAGTCAAAGTCATCTCAAAATGTAACAGAACATTCAATTCTGCAAACCATTACTCATGAATGTTGCTATATAGTTTGTTAATTATAAAGAAAAATAGCCTTCTTAACCTCAATACTTGTCCTTAATTTTTAAAAAATTAATATAATTTGGTATCTCAAAATGCCCTTTTCTGAGATGGGATTCACTAGCTTACTTAGGCTAGAAGTACAGCATCTGTTCTTGACTTTATTCTATTGCTACTTGGTTTGGAAGCTTTGACTTCTCTTTCTGACCTGAGCTATTTTACACTTTCTTGTGTATACAAAAACACTAGTTTCTCCCCCCCCCCAACCTCCCAGGGTCTTACCATTTTGGTGCCAGAGTGGGAGATCAGACTCAATCAACTTTATCCCTACTTTTGCTCATAATCCCTAGCTCCAGCTATCCACCAGCCTCAGCTTCCAAAGTAGCAGGTGATTGTAGCTGTTCACCATGCCTGGCTCAAAATGTTTTCAACCACATAAACAACCAAAGAAATGAGAAGTACTGAAAATTATAGCATAATTTATGGAAGATATATAGCGATGGCTTAAATAAATCAGAAGGCTAATTCTTGATATATTTCAAATAGATTTCCTACTAAAAGCTGAAATGCATGCATAAAACGGGCATACATTCATACAGAAGCAAGGCACCTTTGACAACAGTAAGTACAAAAGTAACTCCTTTTTACAGCCCCAGGATGTCACCTCCTAGAATGGAGTAGAAAGCTACAATATGGAGAATAGATAGGTTAATGATTTGGTTTCAAACATGTAAAGAACACAATAAACAAGTCTTTGAAATACATGAAAACATGGTTCAATAAGGATTGTGAATATTGTATATGGCTATACTCACCTCCTCAATATGTGGTTCCTGAGCCTGAGCAGCATTGGGGCTGGGGGAATCACAGTCGGGGCTATAATGCTCACAGTAGTCATAAGCTGCTTTAGGGTCAGCTGTAATTAATAGCTGCTGGATGTCACCCTGAATAGAAGCAAAGGGAGATTCATTTGAAATGAAAACATACATTTAGTGCCTTGAAGTAAAGTCATTAAAGCCAAAAGATAAGCTTTCATAAACGAATAAAGTAGGCCATTTAATTATAATTGAAGAATAAGTATAGTTTTAAATTAGGAGAAAATTTTAGGACCCAGATTAGACACTAATTCAGTTCTATCAGGCCTTTACTGTTTGTAAATTTCATGTTTGCAAAACATCTATGATATATTCAAATTCATGGAACACAGTGATTATATAAATAACTTTATTATGTTTACAATTGGACACTGAATGGAGAAAATGCAAGATGAAAAATTTTGAGGAGAAAAAAAAGGTGACTTGGACCTGTGATTCATTCACGGAACTGATGTTGAGTAAACTCACTCTACTAATGCAGATCAATACTTAATCTGTAACTTAAAGTCCCAGAGAGTTCCAGAGAATACTGATTGACTTTTCCACCATTACGATCAGAATGCATCAGAGGCAAGACTACAATCTGTCTCCCTGCTTTCAAATTCAACTTTCCTTTGCTTTTTTTTTTTTTGTACGGGGGAAGTCAGGGCAATTGGGGTTAAGTGACTTGCCCAAGGTCACACGGATAGTGTTAAGCATCTGAGGCTGGATTTGAATTCAGATCCTCCTCACTCCAGGACTGGTGGTCTATTCATTGTGCCACCTTGCCACCCAAAGTTCAACTTTCTATACACTATACTACTCTTTTCTGAGGAAAAAAAATTTTAAATCATATCAAACAAAAATGCCAATATACTACTATTCATTTATTCATGATAAACAGCTGTGGATGAATCAATTTATTTATTATTCACTTGTCATAAAAGTTATAAACAAAAAAATTGAGAAAAGCTAAAAATAATAAGTTTATTTTTTTATTTTTATGAAAATTGGATGAAGTTAGATCAATTACACAACAGTCACAAAAACAGATATTTGTCTTTGAGAGAAATATGAAGAATAAAATTAGAGTAATCAGAAATATGAGAAATTTGAAAAAATCTTTAATTAACAGAAACTATATTATAGGATGATTTTATTGAGAAAAAAAGATACCTAATTGGTTCAAAAGAAACAGTCACATTGAATTATTTGGTATTGAATAAACTGACAGAGTAGTAATACAACACATTGTACCAGGAGTATTTGATGAGATTTTCTTTGGATATTCTAGGTACGGGCATTGTGTCAGTAGTGAAAAGTCAAACAAATGTGCTCTTGAGAAAATCAAACAACTATAAATTGTATTTGTGGGGCATGGCTACCCTGAATTACTCCAAACCCTTAAAGTCTGTAAAATAGTTGGTGGGCTTCGGTCAACTCGGGGGCTCATGCTCAATGCAGGAAGCACACAGGGATAAGAAGTGCTTTTGGTTCATTAAGGAAGGAGTCCAAAACTAACCTGACCTTTCAGGAATCAATAGAAAAGGCTAATGGCCTGTAATCACCAAACTAATGAAACTTTGTCAAAGTTGGAAGACAGGAAAAGATGAAGCCCTAATTACATATAGGACTGGTGATCCATATCATTTAGTCTTTAGTGGTGGTGAAGAAGCTAGTAGTTGGTATCTCTGTCATGTCCCCACTCCTTTGACATCACTACTTAAGTCACTCATTTACTCAAATTAAACTCTTCTCTTTATGTTTTTCTTTGCTTTTAGTGACTTGGGCAGAATCCAAGAATTTTTAGAAATTAAAGGGTAAATTACCAGATTGGGGGAGGGGATGACTATTTTAAAATTTGCAAAGTTCTCTTTGAAAATGACTACCTTGAAATAGATGGTGGATTCACAGATGGCAAAGGCATTAAAGAAACAATTTGCCATATGTGTTAAATCCCAATTTATGCACTACGTACCCTGAGAAGGACTCCCAACTAAAAACGTATTCACAAATCATCTAGTGAAAATACTCACTTAATAAATGTTTTCAAGAATGTATGTAAACCACACTGTCCTAATTTATGTGAACTAAAGCTAAACTGTTTCAAGAAACTATTCTTCTCTGGTGCTGATTAATATTTTTTTCATATATACAAAGGTGTAGTAGAAGAAAAAAAATGGGAAGTTGTTCCTAGTGATCAGCTCTAAGAAAAGGTTTGTAAATATTTTATTTATTTTTTAGTTAAAATGAAGTTTCAAGAATATTTGATAATTTATTTTATCTACAAATTTTATATTTTATCAATCAACTTTATGTATCATTTTGTTTCAACAACTTCTGCCTATTTTCCTTCCCTACCCACACTCAAAATTTTATAATGTATGATAATGAGGAAAAATCAAAATATGTGCTCTATTTCAAAGGATACAGAAGATAGATCTGAAAATTCTTCAAAAATTCTATTTCTCTTTGACCTCTATGCTACATTCAACATGGCTGACCACTTCTTTCTTACTGAAATACTATCCTCCCTTAATTTGACACTGCTGATACCAGATTCAATTTAAATCAATACAATTCTATTCAATTTAAAATAAGCATTTATTAATATTATTTCATACATCTTATATTTATGTATATACCAAATACATTTTTTCAGGTACTCATCTAAATTATATAGACTTAATTCAGGGCACACTGTGCTGACAACATTTAACCCACTGTGCCAAGTAAACAACACTGAAATGCTAGGAGATTGCACCAGAACTGTTTTAACAATGAAGTTAACCAAGTCCCCTGAAAAATCAAAGCATAGGAACATATAAGATTGTTAAAGGGCTTCAAAGAGAAATCATATTGTGATAGAAAGAATACTAAACTGAGAGCCAGGAGGTCTGAGTTCTAGTTAAGACTACTACTATGTGACCTTGGATAAGTCACTTCCCTACTTTCCAGTTCAGTTTCTTCATCTGTAAAATAAGGGAGGTTAAACTCGAACAAGGTTTTAACCAGGGTCATGAACTATGAACTTGTTTTATACATGCATAAATGCCTGCATACATATATATGTAAGGGAATAAACACTGAAATAGTGTTATTATATATATAAATGTGTATATGTATATACTGTATACATCTATCTATATCTGTCTATAAGTGTGTATATGTGAAATGAATAAATATCATTTATATAATGCCTATTTTGTGCCAGGCACTGTGTTAAGCACTTTACAAATATTATCTTATTTGAACCTCACAGCTACCCCAGGAGGTAGTTTCAAACTGAGACAGATGGAAGTAAAGTGACTTGACCAGAGTCACACAGCTAGTGTCTGAAACAGCATTTGAACTCATATCTTCATGACTCCGGATCCAGAGCTCTATCTTCTGCACTGCCTTGATGTCTCAAAAATACATACATATTGGTGTGGCTAGGTGGCGCAGTGAATAGAGCACCAGCCCTGGAGTCAGGAGGACCTGAGTTCAAATGTGGCCTCAGAAACAACACAAAAACTAGCCGTGTGACCTTGGGCAAGTCGTTTAACTCCAACTGCCCTCCAAAAAGCAAAAAAACATCGTACATGTGTGTGCATATCACACACATACACACATGCATATATGTAAACATGTATGTTTCTGTATAAATACATTTGCATCTAGTATGCACATATACATATTATGGGTAGTGATAGATATAATTCAATATAACTGGTTACCTTTGTAAATCTGTATGTCTAATGTTGTTTGTATAAAAACATGACTCTGAGAAGAGGTTCACAGATATCACTGGACTGCCAAAGGGGTCTAAGACAAAAGAAAGTCTAAGAACTCCTGTCCTAGCACACTTTGAAATTACTTTCTTGTTCTAAAACTCTCATGTTTCTATAAAGAAAGGAACCTCAAGATCTTCTGGTACAATCTCATTTAATAAATTAGGAAACTGAGGCAGACATTGGGTTAAGTGATTTAGCCATGTTGTCATATCAAGTTAGTAGCATATTCTTAAATAAATCCTGATGTTTTGAACTTTAATTTGGATAGTCAAATATTTTTACATTAAGAAAAGAAATATTTTGAAGCATTCCTAATATTATATTATTCTTAATAAAAAACATTGGCATGTCATACCTACTTATAATATTTTAAACAATGATGCTGCAGCCAAAATGTGAAATGCATTTTTCAAAACCCATAGAAATTGCCCAGGTTCTTTTGCCTGCTTATGCCAATTGAAGCATGTGGAATACTGCCAGCCTTCTCACCATGAAGAACTATGTCAGGTGCCTAATAATCAGTTATAAAACATATTTTAGTAGAAACTAGAAAATTCTTACAAAACCTATTAAAGTTATACTTTAAATACTGTCCTAATACTATTGCATGTAGAAAGACTGAATTTTTAGGTAAACAAAGTCAACTGCATAGTTGATGAAGCTTGTGATATTTATTGCAAGAATCTCTGTTTGGCACAATTGCAACAGCCATCAAGCATAGAAAACAAAGTCGCTATGCAGGCAGAAGACAGCAATGCTTTAATGGAACTATGATTTCATCTGGGAGGGTACTAAGTCTGCTTATACAGACTGAAACCCCTCCCTACTTTAAAAGAAAATCTATTATGGTTCTTAATCATGGCTTTCTATAAATACTCCAAAATGGATTTAGCCAACATAACTTTTAATAGCTCAGGTGGGGGGAGGGGAAAGAGAATAATCATTTATGAAGTACCTACTATGTGCCAGGTACAGTTAAATGCTTTACAAATATTATTGCATTTAATCTTCCAATATAATATTTATTCTAGCAACTGTTTCTCATTCTCACCAAACAAACTTTCTAAATTTTTGCATGCCTTACATGCTTCCTTTATGATATCTTTTATATCATTTTCACCTTTTAGACATTATTGCTAACATTGCTAATAGTTGCTAATAACAGAGCCCTTTCGTCCTTTGGGAGATTTGTGATTTTGATCCTCTGCCCAGATAGTATCATAATCCCAACCTAGGAGCTACACAGTCTTTCATTTCCAACAGCCTGCTGGATATCTACCTGGATGTCCCATGGACAATTCAGTCTTAACATGTCCACCACTGCATCTGTAATTCCCCAGCCTCACCCGTTATCTGGAGTATTCCTTCTGTCATCCATGCTTTACACAGCTACCAAAATAATCTTCATAATAGACAAGTTTGGCCAGTACTCTCCCCTGCTATTGCTTAATGGTTAAAACATAAACTGCTCAGCTTGGCATCTAAATAAATCCCTTTATAATTTGACTTGGACCTAGATTTCCAGACTTATTTCTCATTATTCCCCATTATGAGCTCTCTAAGTTCCCACCAAAAATGAATGACTCACTGTTCTCTAAGCTCATCTTACTGTGTATCTCTGTGCACTTGCAAAGGCTACTCCCATGTCTAGAACCCCCTGCATTTCCACATTTTAAAATCCTCCTTTCAAAGTTCAGCTCAGTTGTTACTTCCTCCATGAAGCTTTCCTTGATTTCCCCTTTCCACTTCCTCCATTCTCCCACCAGTTAAAATGTGCTCTTTTTTCAAATTTCCCTAAAGTAATCTTTTGGAATATCTTCTTTGTCCCCTTATATTCTGTGTGTGTATTGGTCCTGTCCTCCATAGCATAATTCATAGCATAATTCAGCTGAGGATAGGGAATCTCTTTTTTATATCCTTATATATCCAGGACCCAGCATAGTGCTTTGCACGTGTTACCTAGTTGATTAATAAATGTGAATTAGTAATAAAGTGAATCTTCTGTGGCAAGCAATTTGGAACTGCTCAGAACACTGTATATATTCCCAAATTGTACCTAGCATAAATTACTCCTTCCGCTTAACACTCAACAAACTCGACAATCTATCTGGGATAGATAGAAAATGTAGAGTTTGGTCCAGCACATAACCCAGATTGAACTGGATACCCATCTAAAGGGACATGATCCAAAAGAAGGGATTCATATAAGATTGGGGCAGGAAGTAGAAGAAGGCTAAGAAATACTCTGTTTGCATAGAGAAAAGGGGATAACTCTTTTGTAAATTTCACACTTCTTACTTTAAACCCCCATGTTTCCTTATAATGAGGAGCAAAAAAAAAGTTTCAAAAATCTAAAAAAATGTGTTGTATGCTGTTTTCATGTGAGGAGAAACATTTGAGCCTGTGCCCCCTTTAAATAAAGAGCAAAGAAGTAAATAACACATGACTAAAGAAGAATTGGCAATGAGAATACAAATGGGATGGGGCAGAAAGCCAAGTCTTTCTGATAGAAGAAAAATAAGTGTCCACTGAAACAAAATGTCTATGATGCTCTAACTTGAACAGTGCTAGGAAACTATTTAGACATTAGACCTAGAGTCAGGGAGACCTGAGTTCAAATCCATTCTCCTACACTTATTAATTGTGTATCGTTGGGCAAGCCATCTAACTGCTCTGTGACTCCAGTTCCTCATCTGTAAAATGGAGAAAATAGCAACCAAATGGCACAGTGCATAGAGTACTGGGGCTGGAGTTGGGAAGAAGACTTTTCCTGAATTGAAATCAGGTCTCACACACTTACTAGCTGTGTGACCCTGAGCAAATCACTTAACCCTATTTGCCATAGTTTCCCCATCTGTAAAATGAACTGGAGAAGGAAATGGCAGACCTCTCCAATATCTGCCAAGAAAATCTCAAATGGGGTCACAAAGAGTTGATACAACCGTCACAACTAAACAACAACAGCACCTCTCTCCCAGGGTTGTTATGATGATCAAATGAGATAATACTGGGAAAGTGCTTAGCACAGTTCCCAGCACATGTTAAACACCATACAAATGTTAGGTATTTTTTTTTCAGATAAGAAAAAAGCAAAGGGAATGAGTGACCATAAAACACAATCCATCTGAAAGACTACTATAATTCCACTTAAAGTCCAAACATCAATAAGATCAATTCATCCAAGCTCTCGTCCCCCAGTGGCCTTCCCTGCAAAGCCTGGCTAGAGAATATCTGACAGATCACATTAGTTCTAATTGTATTCTTCCTATAGCTAACCAAGGTTGTTTCTGGCCATGTCACTTCCTGACTCAATCTACTCCAGTGGCTCCTTACTGTCTCTAGAATAAAACCCAAGTGCTTCTGCTTAGCTTGTAAAGCTTTTAACAACCTGGCCGCAAGCAACTATTCCTCCCTCCTTGGACATTCTTCCCACTCTGGCACCCTGCAAGGTAGCCAACCTGGCATTCTTTCTGTGCATAACTCACAACACACCAACTGCCTGGCCTCTCTGAGTCCTTGCACTGACCATTCTCAATGACCAGAAAGCACTCCCTTCTTAACTCCATCTCACAGATCTCCCCTCTTCTTTAAGGATGGACTCAAACATCACTTTCAACAGGAAGTTCCCCCGTGCCCCTCCCCTAGTGCTTACCACAGTGCCTGGAACACAGTGACCATTTAATAATGTTTATTGACTATTGACTTATCAACTACGGGCTAGTATACTCCTCCCCAAACTACCTTATATTAAACTATTTTGTGTATATTAACTTTAAATTTATTCTGTACATATGTATGAATTTGTTATCTTTCCCATTAGAATGCAAGCTCCTTGAGAGTAAGGATTGTTTCATTTTTTAATTTTGTGTCCTTAGCACTTAACACGGTCTCTGATATATATCAGGTGTTTAGTAAGTGCTTGTTCATTGACTGATGTATTGATTTTATGATTCTCTCTAAAACCGCTTTCAGACGTTTTCCCTTTCTTGGTGTTCGCTACTACCACCTGCTTTCCTTCACCACACGCTTCCACTGTTCTCCATTCCTCCTGACATTTTTAATTGCTTCAATTGTCCCAGGCACCCCGATTGGAAAGATCTGCTAATCAGAACACAGTTCTCATTTACACTCAATCCCATGATCCCAACAACTAGAGTTGTATAGCATTACCGTGTTTCCCCGATAAGACCTATCCCGAAAATAAGCCCTCCCCTTACCGTGTAAGATTCCTCTAAAATAAGCCCTCCCCCGAAAATAAGCCCTATTGAGATTGCTACTGTAGTGAAGGTGATCCCCTGCGCTACACGCTACATTACGGTACCCTCTGTATGCACCGTCTCCTCCCCCTACCCCCGTGAAACGCACGCCGCGCTCCGAGCTGCATCCAATCAGAGCTGCAGCAGTGAGCGCGTCATCCTGTTCTTTATCGAATTCATTATTGAATAAAGGTACATTTTTTTGGTTCACATTTAACTGTTTATTAAAATTGCCGTCAATGTTCATTAAAATAAGCTCTCCCCTGAAAATAAGCCCTCTGGTGTTTTTCTGTCCAAAAAAATAATAAGACAGTGTCTCATTATCGGGGAAACACGGTATAACTAACCAGAATTCCAAGGGGAGAGAACCAACCTGTAAAGCCTTTGAGTCCCCTGGCTTTGAAAACCCAGATGTTGGTGCTTCTTTCTCTGGTAACTAACACTGTATGTATGTAATGATCAGACAACTAGAAGTCCTGTCTGTTGTTCTATTCAACTGTATTATTTTCTCTGTCTGGATTTTTTGTCTGCTTGTACCTTCTGTTTGCATTTTCTCTGCAGTTCAGGGTGCTGAGTTTTCCCCCTGAACTAGGTAAATGACATATGTTTGATTAAAGCAAGGTTGCTAACCCCTTCTAAAGTTTTACTTTAGAAAAGCAGACCAAAGAACCTGGGCTAGCAGCCATCCCGGATATGCCAGTGTGCTTGCTGATACACAGCCCCACCCACCCAACCCATCTCTAGAGGCACACAGAGTGTGAATAATCTAGAGGTAGTCAAGGCACCATGGATAGAGTGTGGGCTCTAGAGTCAGAAAGACCTGAGTTCAAATCAAGACCCAAATAGTTAGTAACTGTATGATCCTGGCAAATCACTTAACCACACTATGCCTGAACTTCTTCAGACTTAAAATGACAATAATGAATACCTACCTCACAGGGTTATTGTGAGGGTCAAATGAGATATTTGTGAATTGCCTAGCACAGTGTCTGGTGCATAGAAGGTGGTTAATATACTTATTCCCAACTTCCAATCCAATAACAAGCCATTACCTAAAGAGTTCACTTTATGAGTCTGGGTCCTAGCTACATGTAAGTTCATCAGAAGAACATAGGAGTTTGTATACTTCATATTCAACAAAAAGTCATCAGCAGCCTTTTGTTGTGCTCCAATTGCAAAGATTTTGCGTGAATACATCCCAGAGGCCTGGAGATGAAAATGAAATAAAAGGAAGCCTCTTCAACATAGATTTGCTGAAACTATGCACTCCAGCTATGTCCTAGGTGTCCCTACAAAACTCCATTATCTCATGAAGTCCAGACTTACTAGAATGCTTTCAATTAAACCCATTAAATAGAAAATTCTACTCCAAAAATCTCTGGAAATGATCCCTCCCCCCAGTCCTCTCCAAAAAGCAAGGTTCACTAAACAGACCAAGAAAATAATGTGGCTTAAGTGGTTTAATTTTCTGTTTTGGCACATTTTAAAAATATATCCCAGTATTACTCTTAGCTATGCAATTTTTCAAATATTAGAAGCAAAGGCATCTGGAAATTTCCTTTAAAGTAATGCGGAATATAGTCAGACAACTATAATGTTTTCTTTTCCTTCAATGATGGTTAATTTTTCAAATGGTAAAAATAGATCATAATTCTATAGCATTTTAGGGTATAAAAGTACTTTCCTCATAAAAATCCTAAAGTTATTATCATTCCCATTTTACAGAAGGGAAAAGTAACACTCGAAGCCATTAAATGACTTGCCCAGGATGGCATAACTATTAAGTAGCTAATGCAGTATTGGAAGCTGTGTTTAGACTCTAAGTCAGATTGGATGGATATAAGCAAGAATGCCAGAAACAATGCTTTAGAAGAAGCCCAATGGAAAAACTCCACCAGACCTGATGAGAGCATATGATGACTCCTGCCAAAGGGGTTATTAAGACAAAATAGTACCTGCTCTCAAGCAGCTTACACAGGAGAGGTTGCAAGATATAAACATCAATTAAACATATAACAAATGACAAAGCCAGTAACTAACCCAGAGATGATGAATCATTGATTTGCTTTAATTTACTGTTGGAATTAGATATAATTAGATCTCCATAGATATACAGTTATCATAATACATTCATATTGGACCTCAGTTCACTTGGATGTAACAAAACAATGACCAGATTCTAATCAAGGGGAAAAATTACCTCTCAAAATTTAACCTTAAGACTTCAAAGGCAGCTGGTCTAAGCACACTTGCCAAAGGCCCAAAGGCCAAATTAAATTTTCCTTGAGCAAATATTAATTTTAAAATCATGCAGTAGAAAACTTCTTTTAAAAGAGGTTTTTTTGAATTATTCTTATCAGCTAAAAGATGAGAAGTTATTATTAATATAGTGTTATTATGTAAGTTTGGTCCATTTCACCTTCTATTAAATGGTAAAAAAATGTATATTTTAATAATTTAACCCTTTCATACTTAAACAAAGACTTATTTTATTTTGTTTTTCTATGTATGTCTTTTTTTAAATTAACAAGCATTTATTTGCTCTCCTCCTATTCAGTGGGGAGGGGAATGGAACAGGAAGGAGAGCAAATAAATGCTTGTTAAGTAAAAAAGGTACATAGAAAAATAAAATATATTTGGTGCTCTTTAATTCATTTTTTAAAAGTCCCTTTGTTCACTATAAAAGATCAGTTTGTAACTTGGGGTCGCAAAGACAAGAGCAGACCTGCTGAAAAGGGAAATATCCTGAAAATCAAAGGTCAGAATACCCTTAAGGGTCTGAAGAAAACTGTATTTTTGCAGAATGTAAAAGTAAATTTGTTGTATTCCATTCCTAAGTGCAGGAGACATCTTACTTTCTTGCCAAAGCACATGATTCTAACATTTTTGTGAGAGATTCCATACAAAATACTTCTTTTTTTTCTGAAATTTAGCCACAGAAAGAATTCTTTAATTCAATTTATAGGAGGTAGTGTGTGAAGCCCATGAAGGTTAAGTGAGTTATCCAAAGTCCCTCAGATTTTACTATTACTATTAGTAATAGAACCAGGATTTGAACATAGCTCCAACTACCCCAAGGTCAACATTCTTTCCAAACATGTAAAAGTCTATCTCAGAAAGTAGTGTATTTCTCCTCATTCCAGATGAAGGGTCGACAAACTACAGCAAGAGGGCTTTGCCAGTTGTTTTTTGTATAGCCAGGGTCCTACATTAACAAGTCAGCTGGGGTATTTAGCTGTTTGTCTACCCTTACCCCAAATCACAAAATTTTAGCATACAACTAGTAGAATTTAAGTCTAGCAGCTATGAGATAGATATTAAGTGTGCCTTTAAAAGAGTTACAAATTATTCCTATTATTGTGCTTGTCCTTCATTTTCAAAGAGGACCATGACATTAAGGAAATCATGACATGACTTACAATTGACTTTGATTTGAGTGGGGGAGGGCTGTGCAATGTCATTAGTCTCACTTTCTCCTCCAGAACCATTTGGGTCCAGTGGTCACATAGTCATCAGGAAGACTGGAGATAGCCCAGGATGCAATGGGAGACCCTGGCTAAGGGTCTTTTCAGGTTCTCACTCTGAGTGAGATAATGCCCATTCAGTGAAGAAGTGAATCAAAGAATGGCTCCTTTAATTGGAAAAAAAATCAGACTGGGAGGGGAAGACCTGTAGTTTCTGGCCAAAAGAGAAACAGTTACTATTGACATTCCTTCTGAGCCAGGAGGACCCAAAATATAGTCATACCTATAACTAGATGTTTAAAGATTTTTAATGCAGCATTTTACTCACTAGACAATGTATTTTGATCACTATTGAAGACATATTGCAGGAACTGATAATTCTGGTATCAAATTCTAAACAGATTTAATAGTAACAAGGCCCAGCAAAACTGCCCCAAATCAGTCTATAATTGTCAGACTAGAATTTAGCAGAATGCCATCTATAAGAAGTTTTTTTTGGGGGGGAGGAGGAAGCTTTAAAAAATAACAGACTTCATTGACTATAACAGACACATTCCAGAATAAAGAAAATATAAGACTCTATAAGTGATACAACTATAAAAATAACTCTGCTCAATTATCTCCTGAGTACTGACATCAAGTCATCTGTGAATAGGGACCTACATATTCCCTAAAGATGTTCAACAGAGTTGTGGGAAAGGCCCTGAATAAAATTAAAATAAAATAAGATTTCTATTGATAGTCATTATTTCTAAATGTTCCTATTTATAGATAATATTGTATTTATTTAAGTCCCATAACCTTACTGAACCTCTTCAGAGAAATATATACATCAATTAAAAAAAAAAGGATTGGTATAACCATCCACATTGAAGAAATAAAATAGATAAAAGAAAAATCTATATTGCTTGAAATATGGAATTCAGTATGACATGTAATTCCATATTGAATAAATCCACTAATACTTCTGTCTTATATAGGAAATTTTGATCATTCATGAGTTGGCGTAACAATTGAATGCAAGATGATCATACTGGATTAATATCTGAAAAATTCTATCAGGCTTTCATTGACCCCAATTTGCTCACTGAGATAAAAGTCAATCTCATTGGCACTAAGATTTTGTGGTAAAACTAAAGCTACAAATCATGAAATACCAGGAGAAATCCAAAATATATCAGGTCAAAAAAGAAATGGGAGGATGTATGTTGTGCATAAGCAGGCTTCTATTTTAACAATGACGGTTTAGCATAACAAAACAGAAAAAAAAGTGGGTTAATATATCAACAGCCTACATGGCATATGGGTACTTACTAGACCCTAAAGAAGGAGAGGAAAAAAAAAAACCCTCAGTATGCTGCCTAAATCCTCTGTGGGGCATTAATGGAAAGAATTATAAACATGCTTACAAAATGGGCAGGGATGGAAAATGAACACTGGTATATGCAGTACACACATAGATTAAACCACAGTTCCAAGAAAAGTACTTAAAACCTAAGTTATTCAAATTTTAAAAGGATGAAATTGTAAATTTATGGAAAAATTTAAATTTATTTGTTGGAATTACTTAAAACAAGATAAAATATCCATAGATTAACTGTTGGTTTACAATATTATCAATATCTTTTAATGAGATTTTTCTCCCACTTTAACCGTCTATTTTTCGCTTTCAAAGTTTTTTTAATGTTAAAGATGGTATAATTTAGGATAACTACAATATGAGTAACCCAGACATTGCCCCAGTGTGTCAAATTTCTATGTTGGCGACAATACTTGCAATGCTTCAATAGCGCAAAAAAGTTGAGTTCCTAGTTAGGAAAAAGAAATCACTAATATAGGAATTTTTCTCATGTTCTACCCCAGATCATCCATCTTCCTCTTCCAATTGAGTTTGTTTTCACTCTCACTTGTCCTTGGTCAAGGTCTCTGCTACTTACCCTGGACATAAAAGTCCCCCCCACCCCCCAAAAAAAGAGAAGGCTCTTTAATGGGAATGGGAATGTAAATTTAAAGATCTTCCCCGCCCCTAGGCTAAAGTGCATCTGGAGCCTGGGATGGGAGGCTTGTTTTTCAGTAGATACTTTTTGATTGGCCA
Source organism: Petaurus breviceps papuanus (assembly GCF_028583685.1). NCBI lineage: Eukaryota > Metazoa > Chordata > Mammalia > Diprotodontia > Petauridae > Petaurus > Petaurus breviceps. The sequence goes on along the minus strand of NW_027185798.1, from coordinate 55,417,420 downwards.
GTGGGTCAATAAGGTTGTTACATTCTCTGAGCCAGGAGGCTATATAAGCCCTGATGTGTAGCTTTGTTTTGGGGCTCACTTTGAAAGGTGTTCTGTGATTTGATATGGATTCTGGGAAGCCGTTGTCCAGAGCCCCCCGGCTTTGAAAAACCCAGATGTTGAAACCCAGATGTTGATTTGGTATGGATGTAATGGTTGGACCATTTGGAAAGCTGTCTACTTGATCTGTTTCTGTCTTGATAATTCTGCCTGTATACTTTGAAGTTCGGGGTGCTGACCTTTTTCCCCTGAAGGAGGTAAACGATATATGTTTGACTGATTAAAGTAAGCTTGTTAACCTATTTTGAGTTGCTTTCCTTTAACAAAGCAGATCCAAGAACCTGTATGGGCAGCCACCCTGAGGATGCTTGGGGTGCTTGCTGCAACATTAATCCAATAAATACTCCTAGTTTATTGTTAATGTATTAAATTGTCCCAGAATTGACAATGGCATCGAACTAGGAGTCAAGAGAGTAGATAGAGGTCAAGACGTTGGTCCTTCACTTATTCTTCCTGTGTCCTTTGGCAAATCACTTAATTTCTGTGGGCTTTAGTTTACTCAAATGTAAAATGGACAAAATAATAATCCCACCTACCCACAGTGTAGCTATTAGTACCAAATGAGATATTAAGGAAAAAGCATTTGGTAAACTAAAAAATGGTGAGACACAGCAGGACAGATTTTACATAACTGATGGCAGACCTCCGAAAAACAGACGTCTAGACAGCATGAATATTATCATCATAGTATTTAGAAAGGATGTCTGAAGAATTCATTTATTTTGACTGAAAAAAAAATCTGAAAGAAGGTCAGAATTTCATTGTTCTTAAGGATATCTTTAAAGATATTATTTCATAATTTAAATTTACTGGGAAATAAAGTTATAGAAGAAAGCTCTTTAGCTAAGAATTTGCCAATTTATAGTGCTGTGAAAGCAATCATTTGGTAAAGCTATATAAGTGTGTGTGTATTTTCTGTGTTTTCCATAGGAAGTATTTCCCCTAGAAACTAAAACCTTCTCTAATTGAGCTTTATTCAACAAAAGTTTCACAGATCTCAGTAAAGGCTTTTGGTTTTTACAATCTGGTGGGTAGAGGAAAGAGGGAAGTGGTTCAGGCCTATGTTAAATCTTGATTTGCTGCAGAAGTAACACCAAATGTCAGAAGATTCAGGGGAAAATTGTGATCCTGGCTCCTAGGCTGCCAATACATTCACTCTCACCACATTTATATTTTCTTTTTCCCCCATGCTTTCTATACAGCTGTTATTCTTCCTCAACTTTTCTTAGATGGTAATGGAACACCTGCCAGAAGGTTTAAGACTTCCATTTAACTGGTAAATGCATCTAAAAATTTGGATACAAGCCACAATTCATAGGAAATTTGGAGAGAAAGCTCATGAATGCAAACATAGTTACCATCCCAGCAGTTTCAGACTGCAGAAATGCCAACAAACCTATTCCAAAGGCACTTACTCAAAGGTACCACTAAGCTAACAAAGACTATAAAATGAACATTGTAAGAGGTTCTAAGATCCTAAAAGTTTACCAAAAGATTCAATCCTCTAAACTTAGATGACATTAAAAGAAAATGTAGTATCCAATTTTTTTAAGGGATTAGTACTAATAGATCACTCTTCTGTATCAGAAATTTGCAGGAGAGGGGCCTTACTAGTTGATTCTTTTTTTTCTTCTATCTGCAGATACTATCCATATTAACATTATTTTGTTTCAGATTAAAGATCTATCTATTTTGAAATTACCAAAGGGATATAAGGTTCTTCTGATTCTCTCCCACACTCCCACCATGACAAAAAAAGTAGACATCAGTGTTATTAAAGTTAAATTTGCTTTGGTTTTGATGTTTTTAGTAACAAATATGGGCTTTATGATAATCAAGAAAGCTAGATCCCAAAACCAGGCCCTGCAGAAATAATTCAAGTAAAGACTAAAAGAAATTAGACTCTTGGCAATGATTTTTTAAATTAAAATAATCCAACACATTTATATATAATTTTTAGGTGTTAATGACAACTTTCATTGACAGCATCATCATTTTAACACTGGAAATCTTATACTGAAATATATTGAAATTTTTGCAGCTTCAGAAAATTTACATATAAAATCTTTCAAGGATTTTATTTTAAGCATTTGGTGCAATTCAGGGTTAATGATATTTTAATTTGTTAGTCTTTGCTTATTCTATATGTCATTTAGTATTTTTACTTGATTAATCAAAAAGCATTCATGAATCACTATGTGTCAGGAACTCTTCTGGGATACATTTGCATGACACATTGTAAGCTCATTTTAAAATTATTTGTTTAATATTTTATTTTCCCCAATTACATGCAAAAAAATTTTTTAGCACTTTTATAAAATTTTATGTTCTAAATACTCTCCCTCCTTCCCAACTACCCCCCTCCCTGAGAAGGTAAGCACTATAATTGTAAGTATGCATGTGTGGTCATGCCAAATCTATTTCTATATTAGCCATATTGTAAAAGATAATACAAAGAAAATATAAAAATAAAGAAAGTAGGAAAATGCTTCAATATGTATTCAGAGTTCTCTATCTCCAATGGATAACATTTTCCATCACAGGTCCTCTGGAATTATATTTGATTATTGTATTGCTGAGAAGAGCTAAATTATTCATAGCTGACCATCATAAAATATTGCCATTACTGTGTACAATATTCTTCTGGTTCTGCTTACTTCACTTTTCATGAGTTCATACAAGTCATCCTAAGTTTTTTTCTTCCCTGAAATCACTTCTTATAATACCATAATATTCTATCACAATCAATTGCCAAAACTTTTTCCAACCATTACCCAGTGGATTGGCATCTAGTCAGTTTCTAATTCTTTGTCACCAAGAAAAGAGTTGCTACATACATATGTGTGTGTGTGTGTGTGTGTGTATAAATAGGTAATTTTCCCTTTTATTTGATCTCTTTGGGATATTAATAATGGTATTGCTGGCTAAAAGAATATAGACGTTTTTATAGCTCTTTGCGCATATTTGCAAATTATTTTCCAGAATGACTGGACTCACGCTCAACACCATCAACAATGTATTAGTGTCCCAATTTTTTCTGCATCCCTTCCTGCACTTATAATTTTCTTTTTCTGTCATGTGAGCCAATCTTACAAGTGTTAGGTGGCATCTCAGAGTTATTTTAATTTCCATTTTCTTATTAGTAGAGATATAGAGCATTTTATGTGCCTATTGATAGCTTTGATTTCTTCTTCTAAAACTGCATGTTCATGTCTTTGACCATTTTTTAAACTAGGAAATGGCTCTTTATATAAATTTGACTCATTTTCTTATATGCTGAAGAAATGAGATTTGTATGAGAGAAACTTTTTACAATTTCCCTCCAGGTTTCTCTCTTTTTTTTTTTTCTAATTTTGGCTCTATTAGTTTTGTTTGTGCAAGAGGTTTTTAATTTTATGTAATTAAAATAATTTATTTGACTGCCTGTAATCTCTATATATTTTGTCATAATTTTTTATCATAGATATAATAGGCACATTTTTCTGTTTCCCTAAGTTACATATAATGTCACTTTTTATGTCTAAATCATTTATCTAATTTGACCTCATCTTGGCATACCGTACAAGATGTTGGTCTATGCCTTGTTTCTGCCAAATTGCTTCCCAGTGTTCTGAGCAATTTTATCAGATACTGAGTTCTTATCCCAACAACTTGGTTCTTTGAGTTTTTCAAACACTAGATTAGTAAGGTCATTTATTACTGTGTATTGTGCACTAATCTATTTCCACCTCTGTATTTCTTATTCAGTACCAGGTTGTTTTGATGATTAGTGCTTTGTAAGGTTAAAGTATGTTCTTTTCTGTTCTGTCCCTTATGATTTCTCTTTCATGTTTACCTTCTTTCTTAGGTCTTGTATTTGAAACTCCAATTTCATATTCAATTCTAGTCTTTTCATAAGAAATGTTTGAAAGTCCTCTATTGAATTAAATAGTCATTTTTTTCCATTGTGGGATTATATTCAGTTTTGCTGGGTAGGTTATTCTTGTTTATAATCCCAGCTATTTTGCCTCCCAGAATATTATATTCCCAGCTGCTAAATCTTGTGTGATTCTGACTGTAGCTCCACAGTATTTGAATGGCTTCTTTCTTGCTACTTGAAGTATTTAATCTGACCTGGGAACTCTGGAATTTGTCTATAATATTCCTAGGAGTTTTCACTTTGGGATTACTTTTAGTTGATGATCAGTAGAGTCTTTCAATTTTTATGTTATCCTTTGGTTATAGGATGTCTGGTTAGATTTCCTTGATAATTTCTTGAAATATGATATGAATGAGGCTTTCATATAATTCAATAATTTTTAAATGATTTCTTCTTGATCTATTTTCTAGGTCAGTTGTCTTTACAATGAGATATTTCATATTTTTTTATTCTTTTGACTGTTTGATCATTTCTTTGTCGCATGGAGTCATTAACTTCCACTTGCCCAATTCTAAATGTATAGATTATTTTTCTTCAGTCAGATTTTGTACCTCTTTTTCCATCTGGCCAATTCTGGGTTTTTTTTGGGGGTGGGGCAAGGGGGAAGGAAGGAGGCAACTAGGGCTAAATGACTTGCCCAAGGTCACATAGCTAGCAAGTGTTAAGTGTTTGAGGTCAAATTTGAACTCAGGTCCTCCAGATTCCAGAGGTGGTACTCTATCTACCACACTACTTAGCTGTTCCCAATTCTGCTTTTTAAGAAGTTATTTTCAGGGCAGCTAAGTGGCCCAGTGAGTAGAACATGGCCCTGAAGTAAGAAGGACCTGAGTTCAAATCTGATCTCAGACACTTAACACTTACTAGCTATATGATCTTGGGCAAGTCACTTAACCCCAATTGCCCTACCTTCTTCCCTCCAAAAAAAAGAAATTATTTTCATCAGTGAATTTGTGTGCCTATTTTTTCCATTTGGCCAGTTCTATTTTTTTTAAAGGTTTTATTTTCTTCAAAAATTTTGGTGCCTCTTTTATCAGAGCTGTTAATTGTCTTTTCAAAATTTTACTCCTTTGCTTTACCTTTTTTTCCTCTGCCAATCATATCTGATTTAAAAAATGCTTTTTAGCTCTTCTAGGAATAAGAATGCCTGGTCTTGGGTTGGACTTGTGTCCAATTCACTTTGACTTCATTGTCTTCTGAGTTTGTCTTGATCTTCCCTATCACCATTGTAGCTTTTTATAAACAGTTTCTTTCTGTTGTTCTTTGCTCATTTTCTCATTCTATTCCTTGATTTGATTTGATTCCTTGATATACCAAAATTGGGTTCTATTCTCCTCATATGGTAGATGGGAGAGGCTCTCCCTCAAGGTTTAGGCTATTTTATGTTGCTGTTTTCAGAGCTGGTTTTGGGGTTATGGGAAGTTTTTGCTACTTCCAAGGTGGTAAGACATGGAAAGAAATGTGGTTACTGTTCTCTTGGTCTATACTCTGGTTCTTAACCAGGAAAGGTCCCTGATCTCTTGGGTCTGCAATCAACATTATTCCTTAGGTCCCCTCCTCCCTTGGGATAAGAAAACTGTTTCTAATAGTCTGTGATCCCTTTGGTACAGAAGTGATACTGTCCCTCAAAGTTTTTGACTCCCTCTTGAACTGTGACTCAGAAGTGGATATAAGCAATTGAGTTGCTAAACAGTTGTCCTACAGCACTCTAATGCCCTCTTGAATGAAAGTGCTCTTCTCTGACCTTGAACTGTTACCCACAAGTGTGTAACATAGGCAAAGTAGTTGCCAGTGTCTGATCCTGCATCTAGTGCTAGTTCAGGGTTATCCTATAATTTCTTTCTGACCGGTTTCCAGGTCCCATTACTCTCTCTGGCTGGCCTACTCCTGAAACTGCTGCTGCTTCTATCACCGCAACTGGGGTTTCATCCATGTGGGATCCAGGCCAGCATCTTTCCCCGTGTCACAGATCTCTCTTTCCAACCTCCAATGTTTTCTTGGATGAGAAGAACATCTCACTCTAACTCTTTGTTGGCTCTGCCACCCCAGAATTCAATTTGTGGCATTATTTTAAAGTTGTTTAAAGAAGAATTTTGGGAGAGCTTGGCTGAGTGCTTCTGTATTCCATCCTCTTGGCTTTACCCCCAGAAGTCTTCATGTGGTAAATTCTTAATAAGTGCTCAACGATTAATCGACTAAAGTAACTTCTTAAACGCTAGAATTCTGGAAAAATAAAATTTCTAAGCTTTTTTCTTATTTGATAATGATAATCAGAATATTTTGAATAAAGTAAAGTCTCTGGACGTAGTTATCAAATAAACTTGTAAGATCTTAACATGTTCATATGTGGTGCCTATTTAGAGAACTTCTACTTAGATTAATAATTTTAAATGACAGAAAAGTAATAATAACCACTTTAGGAGCTTGTATTCTTTACATTATTTTTACCATTAGAGAGACCAGGAAGATGCTATCTGGATGTTAGGGATGCATTTTACCTTGAAGAATCAAAATGGCAGGTGACCCAAAGGACCATGGAAGCAAACAAAGTTGACACAAACTGAACACATTTTCAGTGAGCTTTTGCATGCAGAATGTTTCATAAAAATTATCATCTAGGAAATACGTAAGATTTGAGAAGGTCAGTCAGTAACGTAACAAGAAAAACAGATAATGAATGAACAGTCCAGGTACTTTACTAGAATCCACAGAATGTTAAAAAAAAAAGATCTCAAGAAAAGCCTTTCCCTCACTGGGTATATCCTATGGGTTACAGGGATGGGGAACCTGTGGCCTTGAGGTCACATGTGGCCTTCTAGGTCCTCAAGTGCAGCCTTTTGACTGAATCCAAACTTCACAGAACAAATCACGTTAATAAAAGGATATGTTCTATAAAACTTGGACTCAGTCAAAAGATTGAACTTGAGACTTAAGAGAGTCACATGTGACTTCGAGGCTGTAGGTTCCCCACCCCTGGTAATATACAGGATGAAATAGTATGGGTGGGTTGTGATTATCACTAAAGAAAGTAAACACACCAATGAGAGTGTGACTCCACTGGAGGGATGAAGAGTTGATAAGGAAGGGCTATATTTTTATTATGAAGTAAAATGTAAAAGTCATGAATAACCTCCTCTGTAAATCCTCCATGAAAGATATGTATGGGAGAACTATTAACACAAGGTATAATTTATGATAAATACCATAGGAGAACAATGAGTAGCCATTCTTGGTAAGTTAAAAGGATTACTTCTGGTCACCAGAATTAGGGAATCAGGGAATATTGAAGGAATTGATGTTCAAATTGGGCTTTGCACAAGAGATCAATTGGTTTTCAATGTAAACAAAGAATATTTTGCCCTCCATTGCTAAACCTATTCCCTTAGCTAAAAATTTAACTTTCCTACTAACAAGACTCTATGATAATCTGAACTAAATTTAAAACAAGGAAAAAAATTGTATATAAAGATTGTTTAGAAGAGACATTTCTTCTGGTAGCTTACTGACACAAGGGGAGTCTATAACATGAATCTGGAATATTTGAGTTCAAATCTAACCTTAGATATTTACTAGCTTTGTGACCCTGGGCAAGTCAGTGAACCTCTATCTACTTCAGTTTCCTCAATCATAAAATGGGGACAATAATGGCCCATACCTCACAGGGTTGTATGAGGACTAAATAAAACAAGATTTGTGAAGTGTTTAGAATAGTACCTGACACATCTTAGACATTTTACAGACATTTTATGAGACATGAGGTAACCTAATGAACTGAAATAGGTAACGGGTGTAGCTTGAAAGAAAGATTGTGTGACATGATCAGTGGCCACCTCCAACTCTATGCAGTATTTATCACTGACTGGAATTTAGGTATGTTAGGTGGGTGCAGGGGCAGAAATCATGGTCCACAATAAAAAAATTGTATGAACTCAGTTGTTATTATAGAATTCCGATATAGCCAAAGCATACAAGTAACTTTATTGCTATAGAACATAACAGCTGAGATGTTATATTGTTCAAGAGCTCAATAAATAAATTTTTTTCTGTCTATTGAGCCAAATGTTGCATAATATCAGAAAGGATGGTAAGATGCACAGATATAATGATTTATTGATTTACCTACAGTGCTATACATAGTGCAATAAAGAAGTAAAAGTTAGATAACTTGATCAGAAGTAAAGCAGAAAAGGAGCCCATGCACCCACAATATTTATTTAAGAAACATGAATTGTTTCAGTGAGAGTGGAACATTAGACATAGGCAAAGAACTGAGTCATTTTGATAAAGGGGTACACAAACACCAGTAGAGCATTATACCATTGGGATAGAGAATGGTCCACGACAAAGCTCAGTATTAACAATGCCAAAGGGCAAAGATGAGGCAGCAGGGATTGTAAGAAGCTAACCCACTTTCCTAAAGTACATACATTATAAATTAAGAATCCGGAAAAATTAAACTGGAACCTAGATCATGCTATATCAGGATCAATGAATTGGAGATGTTTATCCTAGAGAAAAGACTTAGAGGGAGAATGATAACTATCTTAATTATTTGTTGGACTGCAATATGAGAGATGAGGTTTGCTCTGGTGGGTGGCCTGCTCGGTCTGAACTATAATGGGAGGAAGTTGCCAGGAGACAATTTAGGTTAGAAAAAGAAAGCCTTCCTAATAATTATCACTATCCAACATGGAATGGGCAGTGTCTGGAGAAGGGGAGTTCTAAAACTTACTGGACATACTACAGAGGAGATTCTTGCTTATGTAATGGCCAGACTAGACGATCTCTGAGGTTCCTTTCAACAATGAAGTTATGTGAATACTATTCCCTTCTCTAGATGTCCTCTAACCATCTTTTTACGGTTAATTTCTAGATCTTTGCCAGGAATGGAAGCCCACTCATTGACTTATGGTTTGTAAACTCCATTCTCTGCCTTTTGGGAAAAGGGAAGCAACATTTTCACTTCTACAAATCTATGGTAGCTCTCACTCTCGATTTTTTCATCATTTAGAGGAGTTTTTTACTGTACCTTGAGATAATCAAACATTGATTATTTATTAAGTACTTACTATGTGCCAAGACCTGGACAAAATACTAGTGATACAAAGAAAAAACGAGAAATAGTCGCTGAACATTATAATGAGGGAGACAACACATACATAAATGAGAGACTAGAAAATAAATATGGAATAAGCAGTTTCTAATTGCCAAATAAAGTGTGACAAACAGCAGAGAAATAAAGACAATGATGAAATAGTTCTTGCCCTTTTGGCCAGGAGCTTGCTAGAAAGTATAGGAGATAGTCAGGAAAGTGATCATGAGGGAGTGTAATGCTAATGGGAATTTGAAGATTTTCTCTGCCCCTTAATAAGTCTAAGGTCTTATTAATGGGAATAGGAATGGGAATTTGAAGATCTTCCCTCCCCCCAATAGGTTGAAAGTAATCACATGGAACCTGTGGTGGGAGGAGTTTGCTGAAGGGTGCAGCAGATCCTACAGAAAGTTGGGAATCAGAGCAGTTAGAGCTGGAGGGAAAAGAGTACATAACCAAGGAGACTGCTAGGCTTGTGAATATTTGTTTTCCCCCTGCTGTGACAGCTAGGCTTCTGAGTTTGTGGGAAGATTAAAGGTTGGTGCTGTGCTATGCTATATTAACTTCTTAGTTACTATGATGGATTCGGTTTCCTGGTGTTGGGATTTGGCTCTCTGGTGTAAAAATAAATGGTTTGGTTCTGTGTTCTATATGGAGATTCTGTTATATTTTGCAGTTAAGAACTATGCCACCATATTCATAGTCAGTTTCAGTACTGTGTTGACACTACAGGGAGCTAAGATTTGACCTAAACTTTGGTGAGGTCAGGATTCAATAGGTTACTCTGACTCTTCTGTTAATGCTTCCCTAATTCCTCTATCCCAGAAAGATCTATTTTTGTACATTTTTCTTATAATATCCACTTTCAATTTTTTCATAATTCTTTAGTAATTGCTTCTTATGTCTTATTTTCCCAATTAGTGTATGAACCCCTGGTGTTCAAGGAAGCTGGCATCTTTTTTTTTTTAACACTTTCTCCCTGACTTACCTAGTCTAATTCTAGGCATGTGGTAGATAAGAGCTTTTGCTTAATTTACTGGTATGATCTTTGATGCAAATTCATTATTTTCTGGCTTCAAGTTAGCTCCCCTCACCCATTTTCTCATTTCTGTCACTGACATATCATTTCATTGCCCATGATTTGCAAATCTGAAGTCCAGATAAATCTAATTCTCCGCAAAGAATCAGTCAACAAGTCCTATTGATTCTTCCTTGTCTGTGTCTCTATAATTCTTTTTTTTTTCTTTTCATAACTATCTTTTAGTTCTTCTTCATCTTTTAAAGGTTCCTATAACAGATTCTCAGTTATCTCTGTGTTTCTACTCTTGACCCTTCCAATCTAGTCGATGTAATGAGGTCATAACAAAATTCCTAAAGCACTACTTTTATATTAGCCCCATGCTCAGAAACATACAAGTGTCTGTTACTGGATTTAAATAAAATCTCAAATTCACACCCTAGCATTGTCTTTAATCAACTTGCTCCACTTTAGTTGATTTTCTCTTTTGAAATTTCCCAGATTTCCCATTCTTTTATCTTCCAAGAGCATTCATGCCTTCCCTTCTTCTCTAGTAAACCAATTTTGTCACTTCAAGTTTCAGCCAGGGACTCCTTTGGGCCAAGAGTTGCAGAAGAAACTCTTCCACAAAATGGTCTTGCACAGCAGAGTCTGGGCTCTGGTGTCTATTTTATAGTTTGAACCATATAATTACTTATTCATTATATTAAAATTTGTCTCAAATTTTTTAGACTATCAGCTCTCTGTAGCAGGCAATAAATACACCTTCTATTTCTCTTATATAATGCAATTTGCTTGTAAATGTTTCACTCATAAGAATGGGAATTGGTCCTCTGATTTCACTAGTAAAAGAAAAAAACTGAAAAAAACTCACTCTGCTAATGAAGGTCAGTAGTTTTCTTTGGATTTTATAGTCTTCTAGAGTTGCTGAGATCACTAAGAGGTTGCAATTTGTCAGAGATGGATTTCAAACACAGGTTTTCCTATCTACTACACCACCCTACCTCTCATAAATATTTGACAGATAAAAGACAATTTTTTCAAGGTACTTTCAGCTTAATAATGCATTTTACTCATAGCTCTGTGAGTCAGGTAGCCCAGGTTTATTATCCCTATTTTAGGGATGAAGAACCTGAAGCCAAAGGGACTTATTCAGTGTCTCTCAGGTTGTAAACATCAAAGTCAAGATTTGAACATGGACCTTTCCTGACTTTAAATGTGGCATCCTTTCTAGTACACCACATTGCATCTATGAGGGAAACTAATTAACAACACAGATATGACAGGAATGTAGCCAGACCAGATAATTAAGGCCAAGATATTTAATAGAGCCATTTATTTGTCCAGTCTGGCTATTTACCAAAGCTATGTAACTAAGGATTTGCAAAATATCTGTGTCATTTTACCCCACGTTGACAATTTTTGCCTTTTTTTCATGTGCTATCTCATGGATATAGAAAAAGAAAGTCTAAAAATTTTTTTTTTAAGTATGTGAGCTTTCATGCCCTCAACATTCCTGTAAGGTCAAAGCTTGATTTTGATCCCTTAATATTTAATTATTTTTTTACACAATTTCAAAGCTCGATTGGAATGTTAATTGCAACAGTATTTTTCTTTTGTTTTATATAACACACACATATTCATGTGTCTGGGAAAAGAGGTTTAGTATACTCTATTGACTACCTTTAAGTCACTCAAAATTGAACACGGACAGCAAGATTATATTGAATAAAGGTCTTTCTCTATTCAGAGGCTAAAATTTAAACCATGCTTAACAAACAAAGCAATAGGGAACTAATTTTCACTGCCAAATGAAGCCACCCTAGGACATCAGCTTTGTTTTCTAAAAAGAATAAAAACATCTAAAACCAAACACTTGAAGGCGATGCACATTCCTTCTCTCCTTTCATCTTGACATTCTTGTTCACAGTATAAAATCAGACACAGCCTATCACAATCGGTTCACATCAAACAGTTGCTAATGAAGCCCATCTGAAAATTTCCTCAGTTGACATAAAATATTCAAGGATTTTTGTGTGTTTTTATTTAAATGTAATTATATCTGAATTTATTTTTTTTTCATTTAAAATATTTTCTGAATAAAATGACATCTACTTCCCACTCTTATTCATAAATTAAGTACAACTTTGCAAATATTTATGGTTGCCTTTGATCTCTTAATGCATAACTTTTTTAAACAGACTTTCACACAAATATAGGTTTGACACAGAAGGTCACACAAATCATATGAAAGAGGCATGTTTGCAGGAATCAAATTATTTGAACTCTTCTAATTTTATAAGAAGCCCTAAGGAGAGCATATAGATTGGGGCTTTGCCTCAGGACTCATTTAGCAATGGAGACAAAACTAAGTGCAGTAGAAAGTGTGTTGAATTTGGAGTCAGGACACAGGGGTCTGACTGACTTGTCTGACTTTGGGCAGATCACTGTAGCCTCTAGAATTCCATTTCTTTATCTGTACAATTAGGCATTTGTACTAAATGATCTTTAATGTTTCCTTCCAGCTCTGCATCTATAATACTATCTATAAGGAGTTCTACTATACTAAATGGTGGATTCTTTTGTCCTGAGATCATCTCCCATAGCTTCCCTAGGATTTAAAGTGTCCTGGGTTCTCCCCACAGCACTGAGCTGAGTGTTTAGGAATGTTCTGGGGCTCTGATTGAGTTTCCTAATTCTCACTTTGTTCTGCTTGCCCAGGGCACAAAAATTACTTGGCATAGCTCTTCCTTTAATAAAATCTGACATTTGTGGAGCTCTCTGAGGTCTACAAAGCTCTTTAGATACCTGACACCATTTGTTCCTCACAAAAACCCTGTGGATCAAATACTAATAATTTGGTGCCCATTCATTTCAGTCATATCCAACTCTTTGTGAGCCCTTTTTGGGGTCATTTTTTTTCCCCAAGGATACCTTTGCCATTTCCTTTTCCAGCTCATTTTACAAATAAGGCAACTAAAACAAAAAGGGCTAAGTGACTTGCCCAAGGTCACACATCCCGTGTCTGCGATCTGATTTGAAATCAAGTCTGACTCCAGGTACCACACTCTAGTGCTCTATTCACTGCACCAGCTCACTGCTCTGTACTAATAATACTTAGCATTTATATGGCACTTTAAAGCTTGCAAAGCATTTTACAAATGTTATTTCATTTTATCCTCACAATCTTAAGGCAGGTAGTATTACCTTCATTTTACAGGTGAAGCAACTGAAGCCTTGCCCATGATCACACAGCTAGTTTCAGTCACCAGGCTCCAAAGCATGTCTCTATTGAATCATAGTTTAGTTCTTTCCCACTATCTCAGGCTGCCTCATTTTTGTTTGTTTACAGTTTTTAAAACTAAAAAAAAAAAAAGATCAGTTGGCCCCCAAATGTTTGGACTGGAAATAGAATGCATTTATTAAAATATTTTACAAGGGCATTAAGATTTTGAGGAAGATTCTAAAGATGTCAGCAATTTATGCATATACGTATACAGAACTGGAAATTGTGGGAGATGGGACTTGCCAACCCCTTTATTTTACAGTTGAGGCAAGAGAGGCTCATGGACTTGCACCAATCCACACGGATCAAAAATGGCAGAGTCAAGATGAGAGCCCAATCTCTAGAGGTGGCCCTCACTCCACTGTGCCCTACTGTTCAGCAACAGATGTTTTTGTAGATGGCGTTCATTTATTAATCTTTGTATGCAAAAATTAAGTGAGATGCATAGTTTGTTTCCACTTGACACGGATAATTCAGACAAATGTTGTTAAGGTATAAAGTTTTAGTAAAAGGCAAAATTTAGGTATTTCATCCTCACTTTTTCCTATCATTGTGAAGTTGAAAGATAATTGGACTGGAAGTTAGGAGACTTGGGTTGTCAGAGGTAATTCAATGCTGAGTATCAGTGTGGCAACTTAACTTCTTTAAAACTCAGTTTTCTTATCTATAAAACTAGATTATTGGACTAGATGAAATGTTTCCTTCAAACTAGAATGCTCTATAGAGATAGTGCCAAGACTTGTTATTTCTTTGACACAGGGGACTCTGAAATGAGTAAACTGTTTCTGCCAAAACATATTCTCTATGATGACACAGTATCAGAGAGTTGCCGAGAACACAGAGAGTTTAGGTTACTTGCCCAGGATGGTAACAAAGTCAGTATGTGTCAAAGACAGGACTTGAACCCAGGTCTTTTGGCCCTTGAGGTAAGCTCTCTATCCTCTATGCTGGACTGAATTTAATATCCTATGATTCTATGAAATTGGAATAATACTAAGTTTCTCATTAGACCAACAGGAAAAGATAAGTTATTTATGGATAACATAATTTCATGTGATTTTAGCCCAATTAAATTAATATTCAAAGCAATATCTAAATTGTTAGGCTAAAAAGGCATTTGTGGACTCATCTATGGAATTTGCTCAGAATTCTATTTCTCACAAGTTTGTCTAGAAAAGATTTCTTCTTCGAACTTCGAAATAATTTCTGATACCCAATAATTTCCTATAAGATGTTCCTCAATGCTGTTTATATTTATAGACATTCTGTCAGGTATAAATAAGGGCATTTAATTTCTTGAAATCTAAATACCTTTTATTTAGTCTTTGATCCAGGTTTTGTTTCAAAATGTTTGTTTCTGTTCTCCAAAGAGCACTTTTCCATTCCAAAGTTTCCTGACTGTCTGCCAATGAGTCACTCAGTTAAATTCACAAACACACTTTTCTAACAGGCTGTCAATGAATCATTTTCTCACCCTATATTATCTCAACCATCTCTCCAAATCCTGATAGATAGACTAGGTAGGTTGTTTCCTTCTCTTGGCTTAATTTCACCTAGGAAATTATTAAAATATCAAAAAGGGATACCATTCATTCCTTTGATCATAAAAATAGAATATGATTTTCAATATATTTTATTTATTCGATATATTCAATATATTATTATTTACCTCAAAAGGTAATAGAATGATGCTATTCTAACAATGCAATTAGGCATTTTATAAAATAAAAGTTTCTTTCCAATAAAATAAAAACAATTCAAGAATTACTTTGTTTTAAACTTCAGGATTTTTTTTAAATCAATAAGATATTCTAGGAAATTTTATCTCACTTCCCTCTTCTCTAAAGCCTTGCTTAAAAAATAAACAGACTATACTTTGCCAACATTAGAAATATGATTTCTGAAGATGAGCCAAAACACTTTTTAAAAAAACCTGAATATATAAACACACAGAATCTATCTATATATTGATAGATAGACACACACATTCACCTAATATGCCTTTAGGGTGAATTATGTTTGCATGTGTCATATAACTTAGAGAACGGTTTAGCTTACCCATGTTGACCTCTGATAAAAAAACAACTTACGAGCAGAAAGGAGACTGAATCCACAAAGATGCATGCATGTGTACATGTATGTGTGCAAGTATAACTACATGTATATACATATGTTTATGTGTGTTCATGTGTACACATACACACCAAAAAGGGGATTCCAAAGTTTAAATAGTTTAAAACTGCACTAAGATCTTTTGGAACCCCAAGCAAAGACCCATATCCTTTTTGTGGTCCAGGCAATCACATATAGAAATTCCTTTATAGTGACAATTGCGTTTTTTTTCCTTTTACCATATAACAAATCACCATAAAGCAAAATGGCTGTTAACATATGACAGCTCACAGAAATAACTGTATATTTGGGAATAAGTAAGCAGCTTGTTTCACGAGTAGGAAGTTGCTCTCTCACATTATGAGAAACAATATAGTGTACTGGAGGAAAAAAAATGTGGATCTAAGACAAAAATAACAACTACAAGAAAAACAACAATGAAGCCCTGGGCTCTAACATTAGCCTTACATTTGTACCTACATGAATTTATGCAAATAACTTCAACTTTTGGGACCCTTTTTTTTTCCACTGGTGACTTCTACAGTCCCTCTTGGCCATTGTTCCATGGCTCAATTTTTGATAGAGCCATGCAAGAAGAGAATAGAGGAAAAGACTTCCTAGAATTTTCTCCAAGCATAGAATTTCTTAGTTACACTTCTGCTCTGAGAATTCTCTACTACATTATAACATTCACTTTTCTGATGGTAGATATCATAAATTTTTCTCCTTCCTGGTACTTCTAAAAATTATCTTTGTTCTAGTTATATGCTTTGCTCTGAGAGCCAGAAAAGACCTTAGTTCATCTACCCAACTCATTTGGTCTAAAGATGAGGGTTACGTGACTTGCCCATGGCCACACAATGGCAGAATACAGGTCCTCTGAATCCAAATCCAACCCCCTCTTTCTGTATACACTGCCTATCTTCATCTGTTTCTTATTATACATTTCCCTTCTGAAATTAGTAACATCCTATTAAGTTCCACAAAACACGAGTGTGATGCTATAAAGAGGGATATTAAGAATTTAGATGGGAAATAAATATCAGGAGCAGACAAACTGTAATTGGAAAACATGCTATTTTCAAGGGAATGTCAGTCACAAAATGACAATCTTAAACACGGAAAATTTCAGAAAAGATGTGTTTATGAACATTTATATTTTGTAAAACATGACATGAGCTAAAGTCTAAGAAAAATTAAATAGATTGTCAACTACTGGCCTTATGTCAATGATTAAAGTGGAGATATTTACATTTAAAAAATACTTCAGAGTTTTCTTAAACTTTACTCCTCCATTTGCACTCAGCTGGAAGCCAGTTGGTGGCATAAGTGAGAGAGCACTGGGCCTAGAGTCAGGAGGTCCTGAATTCAATTCTGATCTCACTCACGTGTTCAGTCATTTCAGTCACATACAACCTTTCATGAGCTTATTTGGGGTTTTCTTGGAAAAGAAATTGGAGTGGCTTGCCATTTTTTCTCCAGCTCATTTTACAGATGAGGAAACTAGAGCAAACAAGGTTAAGTGACTAGACCCAGGGTCACATAGGATCACAGCAAGTTAAGTACCAGAGGTTGGATTTGAACTCAGGTTTTCCTGAATCCAGGCCCAACACTCTATCCACTGCATTACCTAGTTTCAAAAAAATCTATTCATCCACATGCTATTTTCATATGCCAATCTAAAAATGGAAAAATTGATCCTGACCAAGTACAGAAAAAAAGATTATCTCTGTTTAGTTTCGTTCTTGCACAATTAGTTTCATTCAGGATAAAAATGGATTAGTAGTGATAGTTTAAAATGAGAAGTTACAGCTATGTAGTCAAAAGAGGTTGACAACTTGATCATTTAGTATAGTGACTAAAGAGGCCAGAGATGTCTTAAGGGGAGTCAATAGAATATAATTAGCCATTTATCTCCTCTTCTTGTCAAAGTCCAATGGTGCTATGATATATAACTTAGGAGTAAGTAATACCAGCACCATTTCAGCAAAGAGTATTTTGAAAAGTTGAATCATAACATCACACAGGTAAAGAGTTGAGGAAAAAAGAATCAGTAGCTAGCATTACAATAATATTTTAAAGCTTTGCAAAGCCTTCTACATATATTATCTCATTTCATCCTCATAACAACCCTACGAGGTATATGCTATCATCATCCTGGTTTTACAGATGAGGAAACTGAGGCTGAGAGAGGGTAGGAGCAATTAGTTGGTGGAGTCAATAGAGAACTGGGCCTGAAGACAGGGAGATCTGAATTCAAATCCAGCTTCAGATACTAGTCATATGACCCTGAGCAAGTCACTTAATCTGTTTGCTTCAGTTTCACCAGTTGAAAAATGAAGATAATATAGACCAACCAATCCTAGAATTGTGAGAATCAAATAAGATTATAATTTTAAAGTATGTAGCACTTGAGACAGGACTTGAACTCAGGTCTTCCTGAGTTCAAGTCTAATAGCCTATGCTACCAAGTTTGCTACCAGATAGCCAAGGCTATTTTACTCTCAAACACACCTGCCTGATGCTTGGACCAGAGACTGCATGGCTTTCCAAACAGAGTGCTCACCTTGGAGTTTTTAAAAACCTATGTTCAAATCTCATCTAGCTATTTCTGAGAATACCACCTAGAGTGTCATGTGATGAGCAGGGAGATTTGCATTTTTGAGGGAATTTCTAAATCAGTGAGATCACAGAATCATTTGAGATTGTCTGAGAGATTAAATCCCATAATTTATTCACAGTGTAACCGTGGCCTATTCATTTAACCCTTCCAGGCCTCAGTTTCCTTAACAAAGAAATAGACACAATTATCTTTAGCGTTTGCCTCATAAGGGCGGCCATTAGGTTCAAATAAGCTAATGTATATTAAGTGTTTTTCAATACTTATAACACTACATTAGTGGGATAGCTGGGTGACATAGTGAATAGAGCACCAGCCCTGGAGTCAGGAGAACCTGAGTTCAAATCCGGCCTCAGACACTTAACACTTACTAGCCATGTGACCTTGGGCAAATCACTTAACCCCAATAACCCTGTCTTCCCCCTCCCAAAAAAAAATAAAAAAACACTACATTAGTGATGGCTATTATAATACTACTACTAATAATAATCACATTTATACAGTACTTCAAATTTTGTAGAGAATTTCATGTGTATTGTCACATTGAGTTCTCACAATACCCCTGTGACATAGGTACCATTATTATCTCCATTTTGCAAATGACAAAAGAAAGGATAAGAGAGTTTAAGTGACTTACCCAGGGTCACACAGCTAGTAAGAATCTAAGGCAATATTTGAATTAAGGTCTTTTTGATTTCAAGTTCATTGTTCTATCCACTGACACTGAGCTGTTTGCACTTCCTCATGTCATTTTAAAAGTATACTCCTCCCAAAAAATAAAATGTCACGGGCTATGTAATATGAGATGGAAACTAAAACTTATTCCAGTCACAAAATTTTTCACAGGAGAGTAGGCCACAAGGCTACATATTACCAAATGCATATGTTTTAACAAAAGACAAAGTACCAAACAATAGAGCCCATCCCAAGCATAAACTGCCCTTTGTTCACTCCTGTATTGGCATTAGGATGTTCTCCTGTACAAAACAACAGATTTACATTTGGGGACTTCTAAAATTTTGCTCTTAAGGATGGTAAACCATAAGCCCTAGGAGTTTTAACTTGGGGCTCATTGGAATAATGACCATAGCTTTGAAGCAACAATTGATAGTTTTACCTAATTACATACAATCAAAAGGAGGGACACTGGTTAGAAGCCCTGGAGAAAAGAAAGCTTAATGACTGAACACCAAATTAGAGCCATCAATCTTAAGTAATATATTACTAAAACACTGAGTTGAAATTAAATGGCTTGCTTTATGGTCTTCTGTCAAAACTGTTGTCTTGGACCTAAGGGAAATGGGGTAGCTGGGGAAAAATCAATTTTCAAAACTACACTGCAAGTCATAGAAATGTTGCTGTTCTCAGTGCTGAACATTTATGATCTAAATTAAGTGCCTGTGCATAGCTATGTTTCTTTTCTAATGAGTCATGTAACCATCTTCCGTCCCTTCTCAGCAATGAGGGCCAACTGTATTATAAAATGGGGGTTTGAATTCCAATGGAAAATGTAGGTTGCTATTTATATTACTTTTGTTATAATCCTAGGAAAACAGGCTAAGCAAGATAAAAATTACATAAAGTACTTTCTCTGTATATACTCCCTTCTGACTATGTTATCTTATTTCTTTTTTTTTTTTTAAATCAATTGGGGTTAAGTAACTTGCTCAAGGTTACATGGCCAGTTATTTATGGGTGTGGTGCTAAGTATCAGAGCCTGGATTCGATCCCAGGTCATCCCAACTCTGGGGCTGGTGCTCTTACTCACTGAGCCACCTGGCTACCCCTATGTTATCTTATTTCAGTTAGACACTTACTGATCTCTCAACACACACTAACTGGTTTTAGGCTAGAGACAATCCTTCTATAAGAAGGAATCCATACATCTTTGTCTTACCCTTTGTTGGGTTATTTCACTAACAGGATCATAGTATCTTAGAGGCTGAAAGGGACCTTAGAAGCTATCTAGTATCTATCTGGTCCTCAAATCTGAAGGATGGATCTCTATTACAATATCCACCAAAAATGGTTACCCAACCTCTGATTTAACAGTTCTAATAATGAAGAACTCAAACTCTCAAACCTCAACAGACAACTTATTTTTGAATAACTTTAATTGTTTTTTAATTAAATATAAAGCTGAAATCTGTCCCCTTGTAACTTCTATTCATTGGCCTTGACTTAAGTCTATCCCATTTGGCCAAAATGACAGGTCTTTAGATATCTGAAGGCACTAATCTTTTGTCCCTTAAATTTTCTTGTCTCTCAGTCAAATATTTCTAGTTCTTTCCACCAAGCCTTATGGGACATGGTTTTTAGTGCCATCACTATCTTAAACCCTCTCTGTTGGTCAACAAACCATACTGAATTGAATGACTAAATCTTTTGGCCACAGCTCAGATTAGGCTTGAGACCCATCATCAAGGGCCCTGTAAAAAACCTCCTTAAGAAAGGGAGAAGAGTTATTTTAATGGAAAAATGTATATACAAGTACTCAATAAACACAAAGATTATCTACAGAAGTGAGATAATTGTCTAAATGTGACAATTTTCTGAATCAGAAAGATGCATGCTAGATCATACAAGATCCCGTTCAATTATCCAGAGAATTGTCGAAGTTTTCTGTTGTCTTGTTTTCTATTTTGCTTAAGCGATGGGGACTTAACCGCACATACAACTAAAATCTCTGGCCTTTCTTCTGCATAACCCAGAAAAAAAAGAAGTGATTTGGTCATTTCCCTCAAATATTGATATTAATAAATATTTATAAGATAGTGGGTAGGTAAATATCTCAAACATATCTCTAATTATTAAACAGATTTGACACTTTGGTTAGGAAATATGACTTGAAAACAAATATTTTTTCTTAAAAAATTAATATCTGAGGTATCTATGTAAACATATATATGTACTTATATAAGCATATGTGTGTGTATGTGTTCTTGTTGAAAAGCAAAATTGTTCTTTAATTGCCTTCCTGTCTCTATTGCTAGAAGTATTCCAGGAGGCTATATACAGAAGGGGCACATAATCATTGAAAATAGGTAATCATCATCGTTCAGTCATTTCAGCTGTGACTAACTCTTAATGACCCCCATCTGAAGTTTTCTTCACGAAGATACTGGAATTGTTTGCCATTTCCTTCTCCAGCAATCTCATTGTTATTAAACCAAAAAGTCAGGTTTGGACTTTATTCATATTTTGAGTAAGCAAAATCTGCATTGGATAGTATTTAACAACAACAAAAAAAGCTCTTAATTCAAACCCATGAGAAACTACTATAATAATGTGAAAGACTTCTGGATAAAGTGTTCTAGAATGTTAATTTTTCATCTACTTAGGAAAAATATTCAACCCCCAAAACTTCTCACTCAGGTTTGGAGAGGAAAAAAAGGGCAAATCTTTCTCACCCAACTTGCTATTACCTCTTATGTCTCAAATAACAATTCTCAAAAATGGACACTTACTAAAAGTATAACCATTTGTCACAAAGCTATTTGGCTCTGTATCACAGCATACACGACACTGAGGATATTTGAGGTGTGAAGGCTACCTTTCATCCGGTATTTAGGGAATGTCTCTTTCTGTTAACAAGACACTAGACAATAATTTGTTATAGTTAATTAATACCAGGCCTTGACCTTCCATGTACCTGACATTCTCACTGTGGTTAAGCATCTGCTCAAATACAGTGAAAATGATATGTTCCTAACTGATGTTAAAGAGAGAAACACTTGCTCAAAATGGAGAAGACTACCCCAGTTAATCAATCAATCAACAAGCATTTATTAAGCATCTGTTATGTGCTAAGGACTCAGGGTTGCAAAGATAATCAAAGAGCTTACATTCTAATGATACTACATGCTTATATATAATACATACAAAACAGCTAAAAGATAAGCTTACAGGGAAGGTGCTAGAAGTGGGTTGGATCAAGAAAGACATTATGCAGAAGGTAAGCTGAAGCTTGAAGGAAATGTGGAATTTCAAGAAGGGGGAGAAGATTTTAAAAGGACATTCCAGGAATGATAAATATCTAGTCCACTATAGAGAAGAGATGGAATATCTTGTTTAAGAACCATAAAATAGTCTAGTTGGGGGACAATAGAGTGTATGGATGGGAACATTTTCTAAGAATACTAGAAAGAGAGGATGGGAACATACTGAAGAACTTTAAATGTCAAACAGAGGCATTTATATGTGATCAGAGGCAACAGGAAGCCACTGGAATTTATTGAGGGTGCTGGGAAATTGTAAGACCTAGACTTTAGGAAAATTACCTTGGTGGCTATGTGGAGGATATATTATAGTGGAAAGAGATATGTTGCAGAGAGACCAACTACAAGGCTTTTATAACACTCTAGATGAGCTGGGATAGTGGCAAGGTGAATAACACGGCATTTCTTCCAAAGGTCATAGTAGTCAGAGTATCTTAGAAAACAAGAAAGAGGGAACACCACTGATACCAGTGTTGGAAAACTAGCTATGATTTGTGTAGATTGTAGATTTTACATAAGGTCAGAGAAAGGAAGGACCTACGTGAGCTTTTCATGGGTGACTAAGAGGAATGAATCTCTCAGAATGTCCATCATATGTGGCAAGGAAATGTTCTCCTTATCATTCTCCATTTGGGAATCTTGTTAGGGAAGTGATGTTGCCTTTATCCCTCAGGTATTGTACATGTGTTTCTGTTTTGTTGGCGATGATGTTGAGGCTATAAATACAATGTGTATGTGGGGGGGGGGGAGGTCTCGTCGATCTAGCTGATCCCTGAAGCTCTTTCTCACTTTAAGTTTATATGATTTTTTGGAATGCTGTGAAAAAGAATTCCTGGATTACATGGGAGGGAGGTGTCCCACATGACTTTTAAGACTTTAACTCAAAATTTTCAAGGTTCTACAATTATCTCAATAATATTGTATAAAATATAAATTAGAATGAAGTTTTTTAAAACTGTTCAATCATTGTAAAAGATTAATTAGTTAAAAAAAAGTAAAAAATAGAACAAAGAGAAGAAATCATTGAAATGAGAATATACTCATGTATTTAAAAATAATTACCGTCCCTGTGGAACAAATGTTCATTTTATATTTTCCAAGCTTCTAAGTGAATGCAAAAGGAAGGAGTCAAGGAATAAGCATTTCTATATTGCCTTCTATGTGCTTAAGTAAGATCCTCACAACAGCCCTAAGGCAGATGCTATTATTATCACCACTTTAAAGTAGAAGAATTGAGGTAAAAAGAGGTTAAGCAACTTATCCAGGGTCGTGCAGCTAATGAATGTCTGAACCACATTTGAACTCAGGTCTTCCTGAATCCAGATGAACACTCTATCTAATGCATCAACAGATGCCTTGACAAAAACTGGATTCATTTAATAAATTTGCTACTGTGTTAACTATTGTGGATTGCTTTAAATATTAAAACTCCCTAGCCTTTAACAGTGTCCAAATAAACAGTTGAGGGGCAGAATCAACATGGCAGACTAAGAGCAGCAACTTGTTTGAGTTCTCCCACAAACCCCTCCAAATAACTGTAAAAAAAATGACTCTAAACAAATTCTAGAACAAAATAACCCACAAAATGAGAGAGTAAAGCAAATCTCCAGTCCCAGACAACCTGGAATGATGACAGGAAGGGTATATCACACCGGGCTGGGAGCAGAGCACAGTCCAGTGTGGGCTGCACCAACACAGACAGGGCTAGAGCAGGTCTCATGGGACTGAGTCACTGTAGTTGTGTTGGTTTCCAGGCTTCTTGACCCACAAACACCAGAGACAGCATAGAAAGTCAGTAGGAAAACTCTGTGGGACTTGGGTGAAAGAGGAGTTCTGTCTGACTGGGATCTGGCCCCAGCCTTGGGATGGTGGAGGTGGTGGTGGCAGCAGAGGTGGCAGCAGCAGCTCCTTCTGGAACTCTGGGCCCACAGACTGTGGGAGATTGAGTGGCTGATACAAAACCCCTGAAGCCTAGGACCAACAGGGCTGGTATACCCAGCCCCACCCCCACCTTCACTGGAAGCAGAGTCTGATCCTGACAAAGAGCTAGAAAGTCAAGTATTTTGCTTGGATGATGAGCAAAAAGCATTAAAAAGTCAGACTATAGAATCTTACTTTCGTGGCAAAGAAGATCAAAACATACAACCAGAAGAAGACAACAAAGTCAAAGCTACTGCATCAAAAGCCTCCAAGAAAAATATGAATTGGTCACAGGCCATGAAAGACGTCAAAAAGGATTTTAAAGGTGGTGCAATGAATGGAGCAGGGGTAACCAGGTGGCACAGTGAATAGAGCACTGGCCCTGGAGTCAGGAGGACTTAAGTTCAAATCTGGCCTCAGACACGTAACACAAAAACTAACCATGTGACCTTGGGCAAGTCATTTAACCCCAATTGCCCTCCAAAAAAACAAAAATAAAGAATTTTAAAAATCAAGAGTAGAGGAAAAATTAGGAAGAGAAATGAGAATGATGCAAGAAAATCATTAAGCACAAGTCAACAGCTTGCTAAAGGAGACCCAAAAATACACTGAAGAAAATAACACCTTAAGAAATAGACTAACCCAAATGGCAAAAGAGGTCCAAAAACCCAATGAGGAGAAGAATATCTTAAAAAAGTAGAATTGGCCAAATGGAAAAAGAAGTCCAAAAGCTCAGTAAAGAAAATAATTCATTCAAAATTAAAATGGAGCAAATGGAAGCTAATGACTTTATGAGAAATCAAGAAATTAAAAAACAGAACCAAAAGAATGAAAAAATGGAAGACAATGTGAAATATCTCCCTGGAAAAAACACTGACCTGGAAAATAGATCCAGCAGAGATAATTTAAAAAATTATTGGACTACCTGAAAGCCACAATCAAAAAAAGAGCCCAGACACAATCTTTCAAGAAATTATCTAGGAAAACTGCCCTGATATTCTAGAACCAGAGGGTAAAATAGAAATTGAAAGAATCCACCAATCACCTCTTGAAAGAGATCCCAAAAGGAAAACTCCTAGGAATACCAAATTCTATAGTTCCCAGGTAAAGGAGAAACTATTGCAAGCAGCCAGAAAAAAAAAAAAAACAATTTGAGTATTATGGAAATACAATCAGGATAACACAAGATCTAGAAGCTTCTACATTAAGGGATTGAAGGGCTTGGAATATGATATTCTGGAGGTGAGAGAAGCTAGGATTAAAACCAAGAATCACTTACCCAGCAAAACTGAGTATAACACTTCCAGTGGGGGAAATGGAAATTCAAAGAAATAGAGGATTTCAAGCATTCTTACTGAAAAGACCAGAGCTGAATAGGAAATCTGACTTTCAAATATAAGAATCAAGAGAAACATGAAAAGGTAAACAGGAAAGAGAAATCATAAGGGACTTATCAAGTTGAACTGTTTACATTCCTACATGGAAAGATGATATACGTAAGTCATGAGAACTTTCTCAATATTAGGATAGTTGGAGGAAATATACACACACATATTAAGGTGTGAGAGAGGAATATATTGGGAGGAGAAAGGGAGAGATAAAATGGGGTAAATTATGTCACATAAAAGAGGCAAGAAAAGAACATCACAATGGAGGGGAAGGGGGGGGAGGTGAGACAGAATGGATGAACCTTACTCTCATCAGATTTGACTGAAAGAGGGAATAACATTCTCACTTCAAATGGGTATCTTACCCTACAGGAAAGTAAAGTGGAAGGGGATTGGGGGAGGCGGGAGAGCATGATAGAGGGGAGGGAAGATTGGAGGAGGGGATAGTCAGAAGCAAATACTTTGGAAAAGGGACAGGGTCAAAGGAGGAAACAGAATAAGTGGGGGTGGGTTAGTCTTTTGCAACATGACTATTATGGAAGTGTTTTGCATGTATATTGAATGTATAACCTATATTGAATTGTTTGCCTTCTCAATGAGGGTGGGTGGGGAGGAAAGAAGGGAGAGAATGTGGAAATCAAAGTTTAAAAAAAATGTTAAAAATAGTTTTTACCTGCAACTGGGAAATAAGATATACAGGCAATGGAGTATAGAAATCTATCTTGGCCAACAAGAAAGTAAGGTGGAAGGAGAAAAGGGGGGTGTGATAGAAGGGAGGGCAAACTGGGGGAAGGGGTAATCAGAATGAACACCATTTTGGGAGGGAGAAGAGAAATGGGGAGAAAAATTGGAACTCAAAATCTTGTGGAAATGAATGCTGAAAACTAAAAATAAATTAATTTAAAAAATAAACAGTTGAGATTACTTCACAGTTTAGAATGTAATTCATTTTGGTGTCATTGGAAAATGTCCTTCAAGATAGAAATGAACTATTCTTTCAAATACACAAATAAATTTGAAAATGTTTTCTTTTTTCCATTTAAAAGAAGCCTCAATGCTCAGAATAAGTTTGACAAGTATTGCCATGAAATATATGGGAAAGCTGACATGATGAAGATTTATTTTTTTTTTATTCTGTGGTCTGAAAGTTGATACTGTAATCAACAAACACAGATGTTTTCATCACATTTTGTTCAACTATATACTGTCAGCCACAAATATTTATTTTGAAAACAATTCAATTTTGATTACACTTAAGACACATACCCACTTTCCAAAGACTATATTCTGGGTCCTAGTATGTATCTTCCCTAATGTAATTACCAAAAGAAAGAATTTCAAAGGGGTCTCCAGAGAGATACTAAGAAAAACGGACCTAATGAAAGTTAGGTTTTAGTAATTCTTTGAAAATGCAGATTAAAATGCATCACAATAGTATGAAATCATCTGAGAGGTGGATGAAATAAACTTTTAGCTGATTACTTAAGATATAATTTTGTCCTTCACAGTGGGTCCTCATTACCAAATTTTAATTTCAATGGTTTGAATTTGAACTTCATCCCTTTGACCCTCATTTCTGCATCCAGGGTTGATTCTTTAGTATCCAATATAAATTTGTTAATGTCACAGAATCAGTAAGCATCATATAGTATTCTTGGGCTCTTGATGCTGTCCATACATTTACTTTGATCATTAAAACTAAGCCACAAAATGAACCCAATGAATCAGTTTCATGACAAGCTTCTATTTTTCATTAAGGGAAAAACACGTAGGTTTACACATAATCATTTTTCATTTTAAAACTTTATTTGCAACCACTTCTTATCTTGATTATAAAAAGCAATTTGGAGAAGTGCTTAACTTAATAGATTTATAACCACTAACTGATCTCTGAGGCTTCAAGTACAAATGATTTATATAATACGCCTCCAAAATCCTCTCCTTCTTAGAAAGCACATTGGCCCTGGGAATTGTATATTGCCATCAGGTTCAAATCCATTTCACTTCCTGGATCTGTTTCACTACCTACAGATCTGAAAAGAACATGGGAATGAAAAAGAAAAAGTTTATAGGGATCAAGAGATAAAAGTATCTTGGAAAATGTAGTAACAGTAATGAAACTAAAAAAGTCATGCCATCACTAAAAGAAAAGCAAATTTTGTCACAAATATGTTATTCGAGACTTTAAAAGGTTGAAGGTATAGTCACTGTGCTATTATAATCATCATCATTATTATTATCATTATTAAAAATTAGGCCACTAAAAAAGAATTAGGCCACTATAGTGACATAAAACTGCTGCTTTCACGTTTCTGATTTAAATACATTTGCTGTTCTGCATGCCACACTATGTAATTTAGAAAGGAGCAAACAAATTCCTAAAGAGGCGGGAAAAAATCAAGCCAATCATGAGTATAGTTATGGACAGTACAAAAGATGAAACTTTTCTGCTTACACAGAGATGATTAAAAGATATACATATATACATACATGTGTATGTATATGTGTGTATATATATGTATTCATGTGTGTGTTTATGTGTGTATGGAGGGAGTTGGGAAGTTGGGGAAATGGTGATATTTTTCATAAATGGCATCATTTTTTGGTATGATCTAGTATTTGGTTTAACTGGTACCACTGCTCTCCTCCATTACATTTGACAATTATAAGTAAATGTCCTCTTACCTGTTATTAGACTTTAAAATGATTTTTAAATCAATTTCTAACTGAAAAGACTAGATTAATTTAAAAAGATGATACTATGCCATATCGAGTCCTATTACTAGGAAGGCAGTATGTAGTAGCATAATGGAAAAAGTATGGGTTTTAGAGTGAAAAGGCTAGGACTCAAATGTCAGTTCTGCCACATACAACCTGCATAACTCTGGAAAAGTCATCTCTATTTCTCTGCACTATAGTTTTCTCACCTATAAATGAGTGGATTGGATATAATAACTTCCAAGGTTCCTTCCAGATAAAAATCTGTAATTCCATTGGGAACAAATTATACATTCTTTGAAGGAAGGAACTGTTATATCTCCGTGTGTCTCCCAGAGCACATACTAAAAGGTATTGGGCATAATATGTCACTAACAAATGCATTGTCCCCCTCAATAGAGATCTTCAAAAAACAAAAACAAAACTAGATGACCATTTTCTAAGCATGTTTAAGGGGAGATTTTGGTTCAGATGTGAGTTGAGAGCACCTCTGAGGTATCATCCATATCTGAAATTTAATAATATATAACTTATACAGATATGTGTATGCTGATATATTGTTGAATGATTGCAATGGGTTAAAATTTTAAGATTATTTCTAGTCTAGAAAAGTGCTAAGTTTGATAGGGCCTTTCATTTATGAACTCAAGCTATCTAAAGTGTCACAGAAGGGTTGTAATGACACTGAAGTGTTTATGAGCACTCCCTTAAAAAGGAAAATACTAGGTCCCTACTGGAAGTTCATGAACATCTAAGGCCTCACTGGAACAACATTTCTGTGTGCAGCACTTTATAACATATATGTATGAACTGACATGCTTTTTCAAACTGCTACATAACTGAAAACAGTCAAACTTTCTAGGGAAAAATGTTAGATTATTGACAACAAACTGGGTACCTTTGATTCAGTAATATACATGTACAATTCAATAATACTATGAGCAATAAACATTAGGCAACTGATTCTCTCAGAAGTATATCCCCTTTGCTTTCTAGCATATATGCTTATTTGATTTACACTAAATTAATCAAAAATTAATCAAAAAAATTGAGAAATCCAAGCTGTCCTCTGTTTTGCTCACATAGAAAACTGACTCCCATCTCTAGACCAGCACTGGCTGTTTTCCATCTGGGGAGTGTATTCTCTCCTTACACAATCCCTCTCTTCCTTCCAGACATGAAGCAGGACCACTATCAACATGAAGTCTTTCTTGATCCCCCAAAACATTAGTGCCTTCCCTCCCAAGAGACTTCAAATTTAAGTACTTTGTACTGATTTTTGTTTGATCTCTTTATATTTGTCCTATCTATATACATATATGATATATATCACATATATGTATAAATACTTATTGTCTCCCCCCTTAGAATGTAAATTTGTTGAGAGTTAGGACTATTTCAATCATTGCATTTGTATTCCCAGTGCCTGTCATAGAGCTTGTAGTAAGCACTTAACAAATATTAGCTTTTTATGATAAAAATATTAAAAATCATTGGATGTGGTCTTTGAAAAGTGAGAGGAAGACTTTTGCTAAGGCATCCTGTTGGTACTGCCCTTAAAACTCTTCAGTCATTTCGTCATTACCAGAAAAATAAGAGAAAGTGATCTTATTAGAATGAAAACAAATAGGTTTGCCATGTGCAAGATGATCTCTGCTTTAACTTGGAGCAGGCCACAAAGAAAGCACAGAAATGCAGAGTCTTTGCCTTGTCCGTTTCTCTAAGGTAATCTCCTAAAGAAGGAAATGAGGAAAATCTCTTTTTCTCCAAAGAAAGTAACACAAAGTACTAAGAGAAAACCATTTGGCCCTCCCAAGAGAATAGCACTTCTGTGCTCCAATCACCCAATCTGCGTAACTGTTTTCGAGGCATTACAATTGTAGTGTCTAGTCATTCTCCTCCTGAGCAACAGGAAACACCATCACTACACACACCCACGGGGTCAGAAAGTAGGCCAGCTTTTCTTTGCTTTCCAAACTTCACCTTACCAAGTATCTAAGAGTTACTGTTATTAATCTTGCCAGGTCTTTAGGCTCATCCTCAAAGATATTTGGCTCAAATTAAGCATGACTTTTTTACCTCAAAAACTTCTTCATCTAAAATCCTCGTTCCAAACACTGTGATCCCATTGGTGTCGACAACGGCTTTATCACTTCTCTGGAGTGGTTTAGTTGTTTTCTTCTTGCAGTCAACAATCATAGTCACCGTTTTTTTCTCCACGCTGATAGCAATCCGATGCCACCTTGAAAAGCAGCACAATTCTTTTATGATCTTTAAAGATGATTTAAAGAGCTCCAAAGTGATTTATTTGGAAATTACAAATGATTGACCTTGACTTGAAGTTATGCACAATTAAAACTCATTTTACTTTTTTTTTTAAGAAGCTTTATCATTCAATTGGACCAACATAGGGACTTATTGGGTAACCATAAATGATGCTTGTTTTCCAACTTCCTGGAATAAGAATGCTGTACACCTGCCAATGACCCCTCCTGACCACAGCTGTATTATTATGCTGCCCTGTCTAGAACTATGGACTCTGAAGGACATGAGAGAAATGCAAGTTATGCAGGAGATTTAATTGTCTAGGTTGTTGAATAATTACCAGTCTTTTATTTTACTTTGTGTTGAAGAGACAAAGACTTTATCTCATCCTGTCTAGATGTGGGTGATTGATAGAGAATGGGGAGGGGGGGGAATCCAGGGTAAGTAATAGGTTCCATGTATTTAAATGATTGCAAAGAAAGTGGAATTCCACTTGTTGGGGTGGGGGGAGTCTATAGCCAAGGTCCCCAGAGGGTGACTATAAAAGGGTGTGTCTATTAGTTGAATAATTTATTCCATCTGAAGCAACCAAACAATGTAACCCTTAAAGACAGTGTGCGCCTATCTTTAGTCCATATTTATTCTGAGTCTTCTTGCTTCATTTTTCCAGTTCAATTTCAAAACAGTAATAGATCACTATTGAGCTACTGTGGGAAGGTTCCAAGTTTAAGACACAATAACTTTCCTTCTTTCCAGAGCTGGCAAGAAGTGGGAACGCTAAAAAAGCAGCATATTCAACCCATGTGTGGAGGAAGAGCTTCAAATCACCCTACAGCTACTGGCTCCAGCTAATTCGGGGACGGTGATGACAGACTCAGGGGGGGAGACATGTCCAAACCTTTTGGCAACATACATACCCTAACCATACACTATAATGATGAATTTTTATTAAGAATATCTGGTACTAATAGAAACCATGTGAGTGAAGCTGCTCACTTGGATTTTTTTTAATGCCACTAGCCCTCCCTCTGGTTGAGACTTTATATTTTTCCATGCAAAAGGTGCTTGATTGATATTCCAGAAGTATCTAGGATTTGATCCATGAAATAAGCACAGAAAAGTTAGAAGACTGTTATAAGGCCTAGCTCATGTGACCTGGCATTAGTACTGCCAAAGGCAAAGTATGTTTCCATAGACACTCATTCTAATTTCTCTGAAGGCACACTCTAGTGAAATAGCCTGTTTCTTTGTACCTCCCTCTATACTTTCACATTATAACTTGCATCTTAGTGATTTATGGATATGTCTTGTTATCACCAGAAGACTGGCCATGACATTATGAATATGCTTTTTTTTCTGCCATAACCAGTCTTGAAGATAGCTTGCTTTCTGTATTGGGGAGACAAATATTCACAGAAATGAAATACTGAAAGGTGCAAATTATACCTAGTTCATTAGAATACACACTTTCTGCAGGAAGGAACATCATTTCATTCTCCTTTGTGTTCCTACAATGTAGTTTTTTGAGCATAGTACTTCATAAGTATTTGTGAATGAATGAACGAATTTATTCTGAATTAGGGTGGGAGTTTGCTTAGCTTGACTTGAACAAAGATTTATTTAGGCAAATACCCACAGTGTAAACCTGAAATGTATGCCTTTTTTGACACATCATTTCTGATATTTTATACCTGCACTTTTATTGAATAGAAAATAATAAATATTTCCTATTTTGGAGTGACTTAACATTATTAAAAGAGGGTTAGGATAAACTCTATAAAATAATTAGTTTTCTGAAGTTAATCTGTTAACTCAAATAATAGTGAAATTTAATAAGTATAATAAACATAATACACTTATACATACACACATATACATAATAAACATGTAATAATACAATTAACATATAACATGATACAAACATAAGCATAAAGAAAGGCCTTATAGTAACATTTGTATTCATAAATATGAACACATTTTTCAGCATTTCCACATGATGTCTGATTATTACATGTAATGATTTTACATCAAAAATTGATTTAGTTTAACATTATCTTGTATGAAATAATTATTTTGAAAAAAATAATTATTGATTAGTTGATTTTGAGTACTATTTCAATGAATAACTATTTTCTGTGAAATTAATTTGTGTGAAATTAACACTGACTCAGCTAGCCCACAAGTTATCTGAGTGGCATCTTGGGAAAAAAAATACATGCAAGTCTTAAGAATGGAGATAAAATTTTGCTTAATATTCAAGTCATAATGAGTAAAACTATGACTCATACTTCTGTTTTTAGCCTTATAATGTCAAGACTTACTGTTTCTTTAAGCTTTAATCCTTAATAAACCCAGCAACTAGAACAGGGCCTGACATGTAGTAGCATGTCATATACTTGCTGATTGATTAGTTGATTGATGACTGTCTTGGCTAAACGCAAGCATATGAATATCAACATAAGGAACTAAGCCACTTAGCTCTAAATTCCCTGGGATTATGCTTCTTTAACTCATGACATTTTCCATCTTGCTGCTATTGCCCCAAGGAGTGGCCTTTCCACCTTTTGCTCTGAGAACTTATATGCACCAACACTAACATTGCATCTGAAAAGAACTTGTCAATCATTTATCCTATAGTTCTATTCAAGATACCTGTGACTTCCCAGACAAAGACAGCCTTCCTTAGTCACCACTCTCATGTATTTACTATATTTGCATTTTTGGATTTAAGATCTTTAAAGATTAGACCTTGGGACGGCTAGGTGTCGCAGTGAATAGAGTACTGGCCCTGGAGTCAGGAGGACCCAAGTTCAAATGCTACCTCAGACACTTAACACAAAACTTGCCATGTGACCTTGAACAAGTCACTTAACCCCAATTGCCCTACTTTCCTCTCTCCAAAAAACAATAAAAAAAAAAAAAGATTAGACCTGTCTTTTTTTTTAATCCCCAATGTTCAGCATAGTGCTTGGTGCATACAAAGTGCCTAATATTTTTCATTCATTCATTCAATCCACTAAACAGGTCTTACAGTTTTACATAAGGGACCCAGATTCAGGAAATATATTTTTGCCTCTTAGTACTTTACACACGCCCATATATCAAAGCAGGAATCAGTTAAGACACATATAATAATGTTTAAACATTAATTTTGGCATTGTCAATAGAGTACAAAATTCTTTTTTTCCCGTGACAATGAGGCAATAAATATGTTTTAATAATCCATGATAGCCAAGATTCAAAAATCTAAATCAAATAATTTCTTTGAAGAAGGTAAAGAATCTCACTGAATCATTTTTTATGTTCTTCTCAAAATCAAAAAATCAAATAAGATTCCAAATATTTTCAGTCAACTTAACAAGTATTTATTAACCACCTACTGTATGCCAAGCACTGTGCTTAGCCATGTTAAATAAAACATAAAACTTTGTTTATGATACTTACTTCCCATCAGCAATGTTGACAGTTCTGAAAAGAGGGTAGTCTTCTGGGGCAGGTTTTCCATGTTGATCTTCATAGAGGAAGACGGGGGACCTTCCAACCTCAACACCAATTTGCTGAATACCCTGCTCATTATAGATGGAGAAAAGGAAGGACTGGATTCCCTTTTTGGGCTTTACTGTAAATAATATTGAAAAATCTTGAGGAAACGTTCCACCTGATGAGAAAAGGAGGAAAAACGGTTACAACTTCTAATTAGATTTATCTAAGGAAAATTGAAAAGTAATTGCATTCTCTAGTTTTGCCAAATTCTTGACTGTAATAGACTATACAAATTCCCAAGTTAAATCAGATGCCAGTGATATGCATATTAGAATATTGATCAAAGAGAGGGGTTGGTTTTAGCTTTCATCCTATAAAATTACATTTTGTGCAGAGATCAAACTTCAAATCATTTATTTAAAAAAAATAATCATCAGGTTAAACTGAAGATCTATCAGGGAGGCTGAATCATAATACCAGTACAAGCTTAATAGATACTAAGAATTACAGTTATTATGGGTTGACTGAAAACTTCAAAGTTATTTTTGTTTTTCCTTTATTTTGGAAAGACTCAAGTTATTATTGCCTCAAAGTGGCAATTTAATGAGACCTAGTGAATTTATTCTTTATTATTTGAAAAAAAAGCAGACATAAATAACATATTTTAAAATCCTTTTCTATTTCTTGAATGAATGAAAAAAAGCATTTGTTATGGGAATGGGAATCTGAAGATCTTCCCTGCCCCTAGGCCCCTTGATAGGCTTCGGTGACTCTGAGAACCTTCCCTGTCCCCTAATGGGCTGAATATGGTCACCTGGAGGCTGTGGTGGGAGGCTTGTTCTTTAGGAACACCCACACCTTGTTACTTTGTGATAATGGGTCATGAGAGTTGTGATGGTCTCTTAAGCAGGAGAAGGCTATATTCATGCTGATGTTTTCCTTTGGGGCTCACTTTGGGAAGAGTTTTGTGATTTGACTAGATGAGACTCTGGGCAGCCACTGACCCCCCCACTTCCACCCCACCCCCCTTTGAAAACCCAGATGTTGGTGCTTCCCTCTCTGGTAACTGACTAGGTATGGATGTAATGGTCAGACAGTGGGAAGCTCTATTTGTTGATCTATTTCCCTGTCTGCTTGTAACTTCTGTTTGTATTCTCTGAAGTTCAGGATGCTGACTTTTTCCCCTGAACTAGGTAAATGATATATGTTTGTTTGATTAAAGTAAGATTGCTAACCCGTTTTGAGTTGCTTTCCTTTGGAGAAGCAGATCTAAGAACATTGACAGCCATCCTGGGTATACTAGGGTGCTTGCTGCTACAGCATTGACTTAGCATTTATGATGGGCCAGGATGGGGATACAAATATGTTTACAAGCCATTGCCTGAATTAGAGGAGCTTGTTTTCTAACAGGGTAAGACAACACATTTAGGAAGTCTTGGGGAGGAAGCTTTTTTTCTTCAGAAAATTAAGGGGACACTAGATGGTCATAAAGTAACTGATTGGTATGTCTTCTGCAAAATGGTAGTATTGATGTGATTACTGTTTCCATAGTTGGAGTTGGAAAACAAGGGAATAGGAAGGAAGAGAAAGGGCATGTTTCTAGCAGGATAATGGCATAAGGTTGACTATGGAGCATGATTTTGCATCTGAGCAGGGCTAGATATGGTGATCTCTCACCAATGAGAAGATCAAGACCTTAATATAAGAATCTCAGTGTTGCTGTTCAAGTTGGTGATATAGACTTAATAAATTGCTGGAAGTTTTGTTTGCTTTTTAATGTTAGGGAAGTTTGTGATGATAAAGTGTTAACTTCTGAATCTTCAATATTACATAAATTTAAAAATTTATTCACAAACACCTAAGCATTGGTCATTTTCTATAATTTTTTGGGGAAAAATATTCCTGCATACAAGAGTTCCCGTGTTATGCTAGGAAGTTTCAGAGGCATAGCCAGTCAATTACAAATCTGAGATAATAGTTTAAAATGGAACTCTGAACTCTACGCCATGATACACCATACCATATGGATATTTTATATATTTTCTACATCTCTCAGTTTTACAAATAGAAAGCAAATGCCTCTCTTGCCTCATTCTTGTTAGGGCTCTGGTGAATTATAATTTCATAATAGAGTTTTCTAAACCAGATATGGAAAATTTCTAACAGTTTTTAAAAATACAATAATTTTAAGATCCTAACTTAGAAAGACCATTAGCGTATAGAAGGGAAAGTGCCAGACTTGCAACCAGGAGAGACAAATCTCTGGATCTTATATCTGACATATATTGACATATGTAATTATGTCAAGCATTCCATTCCTTCAAGCATCAGTGTTGTCATTTGAAAAACAGGGATAATAATTTGTAGTACTTAGCTTGGAGTAGGATTGTGAGAATCACAAGATTATAGATTTAGAGTGAGAAGAGGCTTTAGAAGTTCATCACCCTGAATCCCCTCATTTTATAGAAGAGGAAATGGAGTCACATAGAAATGAAATGATTTGTTCAAGGTCAAACTGCCAGTTTCAGAGACAGGTTTTCCACCTCCCTAAATTCAATACCTTACTAACTGAACATAATGTCTCTGTGAATGAGATAAAATGAGAAAATGTTATTTAGCACTTTGAAAGCCTGAAAATACTGTATGTGACAATCATTACTATTTTTCAAATCAGCATACTCATTTTTTTTTACTCATGTTAGTATTAATAATCAAGAATATTTGAACTAATTATAACATGTTGTTCAGTATAAGAAAATCCATATTGCTTCATGGTAGTCCATTAAGCCAAAGGTATTTTGGAGACCCATGATTGCCTTTTCTGCCATCAATATCAGGGAGCTGTGGAATACTCTCAGATCCCCTTAATAAATCTTTTAAATCTATCACTCATGAAATTTAGCCGAACTTCCTTGTAGCATATTTATGTTTTAGCCTCTATTACTGCACACAGAATCCTTTTAGTTTATCATCATGTATATACTATTTCCTTTTGTTTGTTCTAAAATCCTTTTTAAAGTTTTAC